>NW_009622478.1:77665-86466 GCF_000690535.1 Cariama cristata | reverse complement strand
GTTGGCTTTCTGGGCTGCCAGCGCACATCATCAGGTCATGTTGAGCTTCTCGTCAACCAACACCCCCAAGTCCTTCTCCTCAGGACAGCTGTCAATCCATTCTTCACCCAGCCTGTATTTGTGTTTGGGATTGTCCCGACCCATGTGCAGGACCTTGCACTTGGTCTTCACTGCCTTAAATATGTACATATCTTTATTTATTCAAATAAACTGAAACCCTCAAATTTTCTTGCAATCTCTCATAAGGTTATAGGATTTGTAAAGCTAAATTTGGTAATTAATTGCTTGTTAACCAGTCTGTTCATAATGGCCAATATGTTATGAATTGTTATCAGAAATATATCTGATCTAGAACTGCTTAGAGAATGTAATTCTCCGGGCAAGGGGGAGAAGACTTGGCAAAAATAATATTGAACTTCTTTTTTCTGAGACCATTCTAAGCTGATTTAAATATCCTGGTGTGGAGAAGTCAAGTAGTCCCGATAATCCAGTATCGCAATTGTGATACTGGCTGATGTAAAAAGCTTCATGGTTGTAAGCAAGAATATCTAAAGTATCTAGTAATGTAAATATCTAGGGTAAATTAGCCCTATATCACCCTGTCTTGAGCTACAGTAACTAGAAGTTGGCATAAGACTTGAATAATTTAACTATGTTCCCCCCCACACACACTTCTTTCTATTAAATTTATATTTTTTTGAAAGTGCATGTCCAATCCCTTTCTGAATCTTTTATGTTCCTATCTCAAGTATAGTACTTTAATTTCTTCAATTTCCCTTCAGTATTTTTCTCTGTCTTAGGAGATAGGAATAGAATGTTCTGCATGTTATTGTTTCTATACTGTACTTTCTTATTTTGTTGTGTGTCCTCGTACTCTTCTCCTTTCTAAGATTAAAACGAAAAAGGCCCTAGGTTTTTCAGTTTCTTTTCATACGAGACTTTTTCATCTCCTTAATCATTGTTGCTATCCTACTTCACCCTATATCTGGTATTCTTCCATAAACTGAGTGGCAATTTTCTATGAGCTACTGCAATGAACTAGAGTTTTAGTTACATCTACATACGTCAGTAAAAAGGCAACAACAATAATTGTGGAAACTGTGTCTAACATAAAAGGTCAATTTTAAGTGATGATTCTATTTAGAGTAATCAACTCTGCCTCTATATATATGTAAATGGAGGCTAGTGGACATGCAGAAATGAAGCACAACTATCATGTAAATAGTTTAGGACCTCATCCTGTGTAAGTGTTGTATATATTTATTGTTCATTGAAGTTAATAAGTACTGAGGTAATTCAGTGACACTTTAAGGCATGAGGGCCTTATACCGCATTAATCTATATTTACACTTTATTTTTGTTTTAGCTTTACTATTAAAGCACTTCAAAGGAAGAACTAGTAACCATAACAACTGCAATTTGCCATGTTTCAACTGTTTTATTTCTGTATGCTTTGGCTTTAATAGCTTTGGCTTTTCAGTGGTTGAGCACATTTGATTTAATACTCTCTTCACGTTTATCTGTGTAGTGAGAACAAGAACTAGTTTTGATCTGGTACCTCAAATGTACAACTCAAATGTACAACTTGCTGGAATTTCATTACTGACAATTATTACTGAAACGTTTGAAGGGACGAAGAAACAATTAGAAAGAGAGTATGAGAAAGTCAAATAAATTAAGACCAAAATCTGGTACAAAATGTAATAGCTATTATAATCAGTGATATAGGTTGATCTTCACTAAAATCAAAGTTTTCATTAATACATAAGAAGTAACTTCAAACTGTAGCTATATGGAATACTCTTTTAGTAATGACAATCTGTTTCAAACAAACTTTTTTTTAGAGTTAAAAGTGACTAATTTTAAAAAGTCAAACTGCATACAAATGATAAAATCACACACTAGTTAGAATTAAGGAACAAGGATAATTAAGGAACAAGGACAAAGTATTTGCAAGTGCTACAGCAGCTGTTTACAGACATGTTATTAAATGGTTTGAAATAAAATAAAGATAGAAATGTAGTCAATTTTTAAAATAGTTTGTCATGTATATATGTATGTCTTACACTATAGTTTGTGTAATATTGTCCTGGTTTGGCTAAAATAGGACTGTTTCTCCTTTCAGGAGTTTTTCTTTCAGTTAAGTTTCTTCTAAGTAACTGCAGTTTCTGAAAGTACAGCTATATGTTTTTCAGACAGTGTATGCTTTTCAGGCTTGATAACACTCAATGTTTATAGTTGCTACTGAAGTACAGGTAGGATTGGTATGCAGAAAGGCCCATGTTTGTACTTATCCCTATGAGAACCAAGGTCACTGCTGGCCCTGTTTTGTTAAGCAAGTAAAAAGTCATAAAAGGATCACACCTGCAGAAGAGTGCAGATGGGACAGGTGACCAAATACTGACCAACGAGGTATTCCATCCCATCCACGTCATGCTCAGTATAAAGCTAAGGGATCACGAGGGTCAATCTCTCTTCTTTCATGGCCGTCATCCCTGTGGCACCCTGCTCACTCTCCTGCCTCCAACCCTGATCTGTGCATTCCTGAATCCGGTTCCTGTCAGTTGTGGAGTCCGGTCCAAGATGTCCAGGTGCCTGCCCTGCTGCAGCAGCAGTGCGAACCCCTGCGGGCTGCGGCCTGCGGCCTGCAATCCCCCAACCATCACTGGGAAACTGACTATTGGTTTTGTATACTTTTCCTTTTATTTCCATTATTAATAGTGTTAGTATTAATATCATTATATTATTTTTCATTAGTAATGTTTTATTAAAGTAGTTTTAATTTCCAACTCATAACTCTCTGTCCCTTTTCTCTGTCCCAGGGGAAGGGAGGGAGTTAACAGAGAGCATCTTAATGGCGAATAATACATAAACATAATTTAGATACAGTAAATATTTAATAGGATATATATTAAGCATATACTGTGAAATACATAAATATAATAAAATTCAAAATAAAAAAGTCAACAAATATTAGTATTAAAAACATAGTGAAAAACTATTAGATATAAGAATATAACTTAAAAAATTTAATGTTCAAATACTGTTTGTTTTTATACATAAAACTATAACAAAACAGAAAAGATAAATGTTAATTCAGGCTTTTGCAAGTACACCAAACCCAGAAAGTATTCCAGAGAGTCTGAGAAGCCAGATAGTGATAAAAGTATGAAAAGGCCACTTAAAAATATAAAAGCAATATAAGCTCCTTAAGGAGTGTGAAGTCTCTGTAGTGCTCAACAAATAGGATCCAGTTCTCAGCTTATTCTTCAGCACTGCGGCTATTAAAAATAAATGGTACCTATATTGGGTTAATTTTTGTCAAAACTAGAACATTTTTTAAAATTTACATTTTTTCACATTTGTCCTGGCTTTGAACAGTGACATTACATCTTCTAATAACAGTTAGAATTACTGGGGTGGGGAGATAATGGGAAGTAAATGTTAGATAAGAAATAGAAAGAATAGCTCAGAAACAGTTAATGTAAAGAATCTTCAAAAACTGAGTACTTACCTGTTTGTGAATCAACTTCATAGTCAGAATTAAATCAACTCTAGTGTGAAATAAAGAGCAATAGTAAATTTTTTCCTCATTTTAAGATAAGGTTTTATCCTAGAACCTTGACCAAAGAACTTTATATTGGTACAGCAGATAATTTGTGAACCAGAATTACGTGCTTTTAAGTACTTAATAGAAAATTAACTTTGTGACCTTCGAGTCATGACATCTTTGACTTCCATGAAGAGGAAGACACAGAACATTGTGTGTTTCTGCCATCTGTCTTCTGGTTTAAAGTATCTAATGGCCAATAGAATAAAGAAAATTTAAATAGATAATTAAAACATTTGATTTTTTTACCAATTAATTGACTGGAATAATTACCATGCTCAGCTTTCTTATGTGGTGTTTTCTCTATGTGTTCTTTAATCACATGGTCATATTCAGCTGGCTATGATTTCCTAAAGAGCAGTTCATAATATTAAAGTACAGTTAATTAGAGACAGAAGGTAATCTTACTAAGCTCAGCCTAAGGATATTCTTTGATTTTAAAGGGTTGACTTCTTATCTGAATTTGACAATTGGATTATTTAAATTTATATTGACTTTTGTCAAACTGCTTAATTTAACTTACAGTTGCACCAACTTGTTAAAACAAATGTGCTAAGATGATAAAATAAACTTATTGCATGTTCTAACAACAAGGAGCTGTGAGTTAGTGACAGGGAAGATGTAAGAATCTGAGGTGATTATGTAGCTTCCTTCTGTGCTTGACTGAGTGATAATTCCTGAAGCATGCTTCTTGGCTTAGAAGTTTTGCCTCTTTGCTGTTCACACCTTCTATCTCATTAGACAAAAGCTCAACCTCTTTTAATCTCTCGCCATAGTAATTTCCTCCATCTCTTGTTGGTTTATAATTTTGCAGATATGAAATTCTAAAAGTGCAAAGAAAATAGGAATAATTCACAGGAAAACTTCTAGGTAGACCAGAGGCAAGAACAGAAGCACTCAGTGCTATGTAATTTAAAACTCATTTACTGGGAAAGATGGATATAGTGGGTGGATTGCGATTTCTTTTCTAAGACTTCTATTCTATGGCACTTGCACTGCAGTCTCACACAGACCAGGGCCCCAGCCCCTCTGGTCCAGTGTTGACCAGCACCACGGACCCAGGAAATAGGGCATTCACTCTAGCTGCTCAGCATGCCTAAGTCCTGGCTGGTGTCCTGGCCTTTATGCATAGTGCTTGCACCTCTGGCTCAGCTTTCTGCAGAATCTTGGACATGGTGAGAGGGCAGTTCTTTTAACTATGTATTGCTTTCTAAGATAGACTGTTGGCAGAAAGTGGCAATGGCTTGGCTGGTTGTGTGACACCAGGCTAGTCTCATTGATATTCTTCATACCAAACATCAATGAATGGTTTTCATAGTGGTTTCTAATATATCCTAGTCTCCTACCCCAAATGTGGCACAGAAGTGAGGAGTTAGCAACAGTTACATACAAAAGTCAATTTATTGCTTAATTGCTTTTCCAGCTTGTACTGGGTTAGTTTAGTGAGTCAGAACTGGGCAGATGTAGTAGAGGTCTCACATACCTGGGGCTTTACCCTGTGACATGCATCTGTGCTACCTGATGATAATGACAAATAATTGAAGATCTAAAGGGCTCTCTTGTTCTTTCTGTCAGTATATAAGAATTCTATCTCATGTATATGAGCTGCATGTATGCCAGCGGCTGTGGGAAAACCAGCTCTGGGGCAGAGATTCAGTGACATAAATGGAAGTAGCCTTACCAGTTTTTGGATAGCATCTGCTTTTTCAAGTCTGTGCTGCAGATGTTGAGAGTCTCATTGTTGAAGGGCAAAGAAAGGAATACACATGTGGGAGGCTAACATGATGCTTATGTCCTCCACTGATGGCACTATAGTCCTGTCTATCATGCATTTCTGTGAATCTCATGTTTGCTCGCAGGCATGTGTGTTCGTGTTCCGCAGAGTCCAGAAGGACAAAAGAAAAATACCTTCTGGTAGATAAATGATACCTTTTCTTGAAAACCAAAGTGTTCTGGTTTGCTGAGGAATTAACATGTTCCTGCATATTTTTAACAAATTTGGGTTTTTTTCTGCAGGTGTATTTACCTCTGCTTAAGTAAATTACCATAAAATTTTATCAGAAGCCTTTGTCATGAATAACAAAAATACCATTTTATCTAAAGAAAAGTAAGATAGTGAAGCTATTTTACAATGAGATGATTAAAACAAATTTTAGCTCAGTTGTTTGACTGCCATACCGGTTGAAATGTCGTGCCTTCGGTTTTCACATGTCTTATGATTCTAGTGTTTGTTGCATCTGTCATTCAGCCAATTAAATTCACATTGAGAACAACCGTTGTGAGGGAAGAGTGTCATTCTAATGAGCTTCTATTATTGTTTACATCTTGTACACTAAGTGAAATTTCAAGAAAGTATCAGTACCTGACAGCAGAAGGAAAGTATTCTTGTTAGTGAAAAGTAAGATGAAGACGTTGTCTTTCTGAGATGCTGGAATTTATCTTCACAAACTGTGAATTTAGAATGTCCTTTATGTTCATCTGTAATTGCCAAATCTCTGTTACTTGTATTGACATTTTGAATGAATGTAGTCAAATCAATATGTCTCAGTGGAGGTGAATTTTTAGAAGTAAATGATGTGTACAGGGTGTGAGAATGATTGTTTCAGTCTTGATCCAGTATAAACTGCTTAGTGAGAGTTACACTGTTCATTTCAATTATGTTATTCATTTAAAGGTATTTATTGAAATTAAGAATATTTCTTTCTAAATGAAAAGTTTAAAATAATTGACTTTTGTAAATTATTACTACAAGTGACAAATTAATGTCATATTCCATAAACAATACAATCTTATATAATAGCAACCCCATTGGCTGACAAAGTGGAGAACAGAACAGATTTAGAAAGGAGAAGCTGCTAGTACTTTTATTAAAAAGCTATGTTTCTATTGACAAGAACTTCAGCAATTCACGTCTCTGTCTCCAACAGAGTCCTGGGTAGAAATATTTTCTCATGCTATTTGAACTTTGGAGATTACAAATTATTTTTTTGCTTTCGCATTGAAGCAAAACCAAACTTTTTGAAACATTTTCAAAGTATAAAGTAGTAAGGCATATAAAAGGAGGAAGGTATAAAAATCCTGAATGGTCTGATGGAAACATGCATTACCTGATGTTTCTGTACCTTGAACTGTCATAAATATGTGGAAATGCTCTAGTTAACAGCAGAAGGCCATTCTTGGGTAGATGAGTCTATTGGGCAAAGATTCCTGTTATGTAAACATGTTGTTGTTTTTGTGATAGACTTGGAATCTCCCTTTTCCAAGTTCACAGTGAAACGTCATGAATAGAAGACAGCTGGTTGTTGGAAAAGGGTCTCCTGTAACGAAAACTACACTGTTCAGCTGAGCAGCCTTTTTCTACGTATTGTTGGTTGCTAACAGAAAGCACTATAGCCTACATTTGTATATGCATGAGTATTAAACCATTAGTACATCTGATATTACAATAAGTTGGTTTGTAAAGCAGAAAAAAAGGAATTTTGCATACAAGCTCATTGCTATGAGTAGCTTTTTCTTTTAGAAACAGAACAAATTTTTCCTTTCTAAAACAGAACACACTTTAAAAGCAAAGGACTGATGTAGTGTTCACAAGGGCATAAAAATCCTAAATGCTTCCTTTTTTCATGTTACAACAATATTTATGTCCACAACAGTTTGTAGAGTTTCAAGCTTCTGTGCTTAACTTTGTCTCAAATATTTTAAGAGAATTGCTCAACTCATTGCACTTCCACTGGCTCCAAGAAACATGCAATTCCAGACAGTGAAAGGCATCGTATTGCTGATGGAGATATACTCTAAATAATCCACATCTATTGAACTTCCATCAGGAGATAATTTATGGCTGTCTTTGTTGTACAGAATATAAAATCGGGATCATGTTGGTCCTTCTGATCTTTTTTTTGAATCTATAGCTACGTATTTCATCAGCTGAATTGGAAGAATTACATACATGTATGAAAAAACATCATTTTGCAAAAGATACTGTAAGTAAATATTATAACAGAGAGAGCATTCAACAACTGACAGCACGTAAAAATGGCATAGTGGGTCAGATTAAAGGTCCATCTATCTTGGTACCTTACAGCAAGTAGTAGATGGGAAGGCAAGTAGCAGGTCTGTCAAGCAGCTGGTCCTTCGGGTTTCTGTAGAATATTCCCATTAGAAGTGGATACCCAGCTATTCACTTGACTGTCTATAAGATAGTACTAAACCAAGAAAAAATAAATCAAAATGAAACCAAAACAGCCAACCAACCAATCAGCCAAACAAGCAAACAAAATCCCCGAGCCCCCCAGTACCAGAAAGAGGAGGAGGAAAAAAGTTTATTTTTTTCCCAAATGAAATTAAAAACTCGTTTAGGAGTGTTCATTTCCATTTTGGCCAGTTCTGACTCAGATCTTAACACTTTTCACAGACCACGTCTACAGAAGTAGGAAGCTTAAATATTTCCAATGTGAGATCTTTCTAGACTTTCCATAAAGGAAACACTATAGAGTTTACAATTTTTCCTCTCTTTACCACAAACAGAAAACTGTACAGTTGTAGAAAATACAATGTCTATTAAAATCTAGTCTAGTTATGATATACTATTTAATCTGCTGTAAGATTTAACATAAAGACACACATACAGACAAATCTGCACATGCTTGCAAAATTTCAAAGGAACAGTGCTACACTTCGTAAAGAGCCAATATTACAGTAGACTCATCCTCAAAATCCAGTAGTTTGTACATAAGAGAATACACAGTTGTATTGGGATTGCGTGGCAGGGTTTTGGTAGCAGAGGGAAGGGGCTACAGGGGTGGCTTCTGTGAGAGGCTGCCAGAAGCTTCCCCCATGTCTGACAGAGCCAGTGCCAGCTGGCTCCAAGACAGACTCACTGCTGGCCAAGGCCGAGCCCATCAGCAATGGAAGTAGTGCCTCTGTGAAAATGTATTTAAGAAGGAGAAAAAGTTGCTGTGCAGGAGCAATTGCAGCTGGAGAAGAGAGGAGTGAGAACATGCGAGAGCACCAGCCCTGCAGCCCCCCCAGGTCAGTGCAGAAGGAGGGGAGGAGGTACTGCAGGCCCCGGAGCAGAGATTCCCCGCCAGCCCCTGGTGCAGCCCGTGGTGAGGCCGGCTGTCCCCCAGCAGCCCATGGAGGCCCATGCTGGAGCAGATCCCCACCTGCAGCCCAGGGAGGAACCCATGGT
>NW_009622478.1:0-77360 GCF_000690535.1 Cariama cristata | reverse complement strand
GAGTGTGGGGAGTCCTCCTCTTGAGGAGGAAGGAGGAGCAGAGACAGCGGGTGATGAACTGACCACAACCCCCATTCCCTATCCCCCTGCGCTGCTGAGGGGGAGGTGGTAGGGAATTCAGGAGTAAAGTTAAACCCAGGAAGAAGGGTGGGAGTTGGGGGAAGGTGTTTTAAGATTTAGTTCTTATTTCTCTTTATCTCACTCTGATTTGATTGGTAATAGATTAAACTAATTTCCCCAAGTTGAGTCTGTTTTGCCTGTGACAGTAATTGGTGAGTGATCTCTCCCTGCACTTATCTTGACCCACGAGCCTTTCATTGCATTTTCTGTGCCCTGTCCAGCTGAAGAGAGGGAGTGATGGAGTGGCTTTGGTGGGCACCTGGCAACCAGCCAGGGTCAACCCACCACAACAGACTATAAAAGGAAGTTCATTTGCAATGTGATCTTGATAAATGCAGAATGACGGCAGACGATTAGCCTTCCAGATGCATAAATTATTGTTTAAAAGAATTTGCAGCGTCAGTGAGGAAAATCTCCATGTATAGTTTCCCCAACTGTCAACTTTTTAATTTAGTATGTAGTTTAACAGCAATTCTATGTTTAAAAGACCCGGTTTCCACCAAATGTTTCAATTAAGTCATCCACAAGGCAATGCTGAAAGGGATGCATTTTTTAATAAATGCAGATTTATATGCTCTTACAAATTTATATTTGCCCTCTAACTATTGCAACAACAATAAAATCTTCAAATTTACTGAATGTTCATGAAATGCAGAATCCTTGATATCAGACATGCTGTTCTTTAATTTGTTGGTTTTTTAAAGAAATTATATTTTCATCCATATAAAGGCACAGAGATTAAAATGTTACACATCTGAAGGCAAGAAAAGCTTATTCAAGTGAACCTGTGAAAAAGTATGTGTAAGCAGTGTAAAGAATCTGATCAATAGAAAACAGAAGAGAAGCAGGAAAAGAAAATTAAAATTAGGGATGAAGGAGCTAACCTGGGAGCAGGGAACAAGATTAAGGTTTGCTTCACTGTGCATCAGAAACGCAGGATCAATAAGGCCGTTGCTTAAACTGAAAATAAAAATTACTTGTGTAAATGTGCTTTACTATTTTGGGTCTTTGCAATTATGTGGTTTCAAGACATTTCTGCTGTTGTTCAGTTCTGCATTACTTATTTTTTTCTTCTACAACTCATCAGTGTTTTTTTTTCCTGGAAAGCTGTCTTCTACAGTGTAAAACTACTTATCTATCTATATACATTTGTCTATACTATTTTATAGAAATATAAAATACAATAACCGACCATGGGAAAAAACTAATATTCAGTCTCTGTTACAGTTCCATATATCAGGAAACAAGAAAAAAAAGATAACTTTGAGACAGAATACAAGCCAGATGTTGACATGAGTCAAATCGGAGAGATCCATAAATTCATGTAGTCTCAGACTATGATTTGAGCTTTCACATTTTGTAAGATACTTACTGAACTTAGAGGGCAGCAGTATCTGCTGATGCTCTCTGTTCTCCTTAACAATTCATATTAGATGGATTGTGTTGCTTACAGGTGTGTAAACTGACAAGTGTCAGCAATAGGGCATAGTTCAGTCTTTCTTACCCAAGAAACTGGGAAACCTTGAACTGAATACTAACTCATGGAAAAAGCTATCACATGCCAATCATACTGTAATCATAGTGGTGAAGAGAATGCAAACCCTTCTGAAAGATGTATTTTGATCAAAAAGAACCTGCTAAGAGGTCGAAAATCCTACTTGTGAGATGCAGGAACAAGTGAATTATGTATTGTATTTTTCTACTTCTTCCCAGGATTGAAACAATACATAAAATTTTGTGTTTGATAATGGCTTGTTCCCAAGAGCTCAGAAAAGAGAACTGAAAGAATCAAACAAAACCCACATCCTTCTATGGTTCTGAATTTTTTTTTTACAGAGAAAGGTCTTTGGATTTTTTTATATACTGAAGAATTTAGGAAATGGAGGCAAAAAAATAATGAAACAAAGGCTACAGATCAAAATGAGAAGAAGTCTACTGAGTCAGAGCAAAGTTATGCCAGTCTAGAAAATCACAGGGTTCATCTTTACCTTACAGGCAGTCAGTGTTGAATGAAAGACTGTCCCTCTGACAGCAAATCTGGTGAAATGATGACCTGTGATTTTGACAGAAAACATTGGTGTGGTTCTTTGAGAGACGTCAGGAATTGGAAAAGGGGCATCTTCTATACCAAAAGCTCTTTCCATGTTTGCAGATAACATGTTAGCTGTACTTTTTACCCAGGCTTTGACTGAGTGATTGCTCGTGTTAATGAGGTGTTGTCTGGAATCTCCTTTTCAAGTACTACTTCAAGAAATTTGTGTTGAATCATGTCCGATAGTAAGACATTGCTTTGCATTGGTCTTATGAAACATCATTTTCTCCAGTGTATCCAGCAAGAGAAACAACAAATGATTTAAAAGGACAGAGCCAGTCTTAGAAAATTTTGACGACAAAGATTAGACGTGAACATTTTCAAATGATCCTCCAAGGAAATATCTTTTGAAAGATTAGAGGCTGTGTCAAACTGTTGAACTCAGCACTGTAAATCTGCTGTTGATGTTAGAGTTTGTTCACTACATTTTATATAATTAATGTATTTGTAGAGGCATTGAGAAGGAGGGCCTTGTACACCTATAGAAACAGTCAGAATGGATATGATCATTCTGTCTCTTTTGCTTACATGTGCATATTACCTTTCCCTAGAGTGAATAAACCAGATTCATTTGTCTTCTTCCTGCTTCTTAAAGTGATCAATACTTTCTTTTTCAATTCCCCCTCAGTCTGCAAAGAGAGACTTTGTTCAGACTGATGCTAGAGAGAAAAAATAGAGAGGAATGGCCTCCTTTATTCTGGGTCCATTTTTTAATGGATGAGTCATCCTGTCTTTTCTATCAGCAGGTTTCATAGTGTGGCAGATTTAATCTTTAATAGATAACTAAAAATTGTTTATCTTATAAGAACATGAGTATTTTAAATTTAGAAATGACTGATCTTTGAGGATTAAATTCAGCTAGTGATACTGGACAGAAGCCACTTATGTTTTTCAGACTTTTGAGGTTTTTTCCTCCAATTTAAATTTCTTTCCCTTTTCCCTTAAAAGCATATTATAGTTCCTTTAATTTAAATAAATGAGGAAATAAGTGAATAAGGAAAATACGAGGATGTATGGTTCATTGCAGTAGACTGAACTCTCTTCTGACTTAGCTTTTATAGTTAAGATTTGAATGGTATTTTGTAGTTGTTATGTTTTTAGTATTCCATTCATATTATACAAAATATGATATTCAAATGGGATTTTTGAGTGTTAAATGAGTATTTGAATTAGAAGATTGCTGGAATGTCATGTGCATTAGATTTAGTGACTCCAGCTGTGGAAGCAGAATATCTGAGGTGCTAAAGCTCAAGAGTGAATGTAAATAAGAGGACCCTTAACCTAACTAGCAACCTGTCAGAAAAGTGGCTGCAATGCAGAATCTCTTAACATTGGATAGTTGCCCTTGAAAATGTTTCTGAAGTATTAAAGCATGTATATGAGCAACCATGGGAATTATTGTAGCTGAGGATAAAAACCAGTAAACAGTGGAGGGTTTAAAAAAAAAAAAAAAAAAAGAGGTTTTATTCTTTCCCTTGTAAGTCCATGGGGTAAATTTGAAGTTCTTTTTCAACAAGAGTCAGTCCTTGCAAAAATAGAGGGAAGAGGATTTTCTCTGCTTCAAAAGATTTTCTAATGTTTTCCCAAGTTAACACTTAAAAGTGCTTCTTCTGAGGCTTGAGGAGAATTTTAAAAATGGAAAGACTGAACATCTGTCCCTTGTTCTAGAATTTGAAATTTAACCCAGTGGACTAAAGGCACTGTAACTCACTTCTCTGGTATAAATATGTACCAACAGCTCAAGAAGGTCAAACTTTTTAGTTAGTCTAGTTACTCTGGAAGTTCCACTGGCTTTTAATCAGTGGTGAGCTGTGAAAGTGTGTTTAAAGTGCTACATTTGCACTTTAAAATTACTAAATCACCTTTGAATGCATAGTTCATACATATAATACAGCAGAAAGCAAATAAAAATTGAGCTGTTAGGATAAAGCAAATTTGTCAAGTGTCAGCTCTCAGAAAATTTATAAAAGAGACGTCACAGGTTATATTATGCTGTATGCAGCAGAAAGAAATGTAAAAGCAATCAAAGCATGAGTGATACTATTTTACAATTATTAAGAAACACAATTTTAGTAGGCAGTGATCAATAGAGGATACATTCAGTTGTCTGGAATGTTTATTAACTGAATCTAAAAATTCCACAGATATATTTTACCAAAGGTAAAATTACGCTTCTACTCTCATTCTTGTACATAGGGTACTATCTTGAAAGCAGTACTGTTAGGAAATCAGGTCTCAGAGGAGCTTTGTTCTCTTTTTGATCTGTCTTTGCTGTAATAAGGAAAAAGTTTATAGCGCATCCCAGTGTGCGGTAAATTACTTTATGTGCTCATTAGCTGTTTGGAAAGGCATACTCATGCATAAGGAAACTCTTACCTGAAATAGGTAGACCTCTCCAATGACCATCCAAGACAGAATTTTAAAAAATATATAGGAATATAAAGATGAAAAATGTCTTGGAAAAGGGAGGTATGTTAGGACAACAGCTACAGAATTGAAGCCGAAAAGAAAGAGATCTATAGAATAAGTACAATTTTTTTCAGAAATATTTTTAAATGTGCTAAATGTACCAAAAGTGTGCAAGTGTATAAATAAGAAAAAGAGTCCTTGCATTTCCACATATTTTGGGGCAGAACTAAACTAAGTTACCGTAACTGAAATTTGTGAAATTCTGACGTTCACATCAGTTGTGAAGTTGTCCCTTTATATCCCACCCAGTGAAGGTTTCAGTAGCTCTGTATGGTTTTCTTATATAAAATGAGAATATTAGGATAAAAAATAATATGAATTATCTTGCAGGAAACTCATACTGCAGGACTATGAAAATATAGTATCAAACATATCATCTTAATGATTAAAGGCAGCAATAAAATGCAGCTAAATATGTGTAAGCTAAAATTAGAAATCTCTATATGAGGAAAACAGAATAGCTAAGAAAACTTTAAATGTAAAGCATGTAAAATGCAAAGAACTTTGATACAATTTGGCTTATTTTCAGAATAACATAAAAAAAGACAGGAAAACAGTGATGATTTAAGAAAAATAATCACATTCAAAATAGGTGTCAGGAGCACTTTTTTTCATACAGAGAATGATAAATGTGTGAAACGGGCTGTCAGACATAGTTGCTCAGTCAAAAACATAGGGGTCATATGAGAAAAATGAGATGCCTTCCACAGGGGAGTGGAGTACTAAGAACGGATGAACTTGGACAGGCTGAATAACCTCTTTCATTCCCTGATGAGATGTTATGTTATCCTCTCAGTTGTCTTTTCTGCAGTCATTTAATTGAAAAATTCATTCTGGTTGCAGCTTTATAACATTGTCAGAGGACTTCCTAATTCTGGTCCAGAATTTGCATTCTGATAATATATTTTGAAGACTGAATATTAGTGTAACATTAAGCAATGCTGATCCTTTTAGCCTTATTCCCTGAAGTATTAAGGTGAATTAGTGTCACATGTGTGAGGATGTCAGGCCAATCTATGTTATGGTTAGGTGTCATTTAAATGGTATAGTTTGTGTTCTACCGTGTCTTTTTGGTAGAAGACTTGGGTGCAGAAAGCAAGGTTTTTAGCTGAACTGTGATGGAAGGAAATGTTGATATTAAGTTATGGTGACATTTTACAAAACTTTTTCTATCCTTTCGACAGTGTTCCTTTTTTTAACTACAAGGACTTCATGACCTTGCAATCACTACTAATTCCAAGGTGGTTTTAATGTTTTACAGGGAAAAAAAAATATTATCTAGATTATAATCAACTTCATATGATTGAATAGCATTTAATAGTTGTTTGCATATGACACCGAAGTGGGGCAGGAGAGTACCAGTAGATACTCTTGAGGACAAGGCTGCGATTCAGAGCAACCTAGATGGTATGAAGGAGAGGGCCACCATCAACCTTCTGAAATTCAACCAAGACGAATGCAAAGTTTTTCTGGAAACCCTGCAACAACACAAGCTGGAGCTGGACTGCCTGGGGAGCAGTGCTGCTGAGAAGGACCTGGGGTGCTGGTAGCTGGCAAGCCAGGCAGGAGCCAGCAGTGTGCCTTGGCAGCAAAGCAGGCTGAGAGCCAGCAGGCGTGTACTAATGGGAGCATGGCCAGGAGATCCAGGGGAGTGACTGTCTCTTTTTGTCAGCTCTCATGAGGCCACATCTAGTACCCTGCATCCAGTTTTGGGCCCTCCAATAGAGGAAAGACATGAATTATCTAGAGTGAATTTATCAGGGCCCCCAAGCTGATCAGGGACTAGATACTTGTCCTTTGAGAGGGGCTGAGGGATCTGGGCTTGTTCAGCTTGGAGAACAGATGGATTTTGGGAGATGTAGCAACAGCCCACTGTACCTACCAGGAGGTCACCGAGAAGGCAGAGCCAGGCCCCTCACAGACGTTCATGGTGGGAGGATAAGAGTCAACAGCCATAAATGGAAACAAGAGAGGGTCGATCTGGATATAACAAAAGACCACTGTATTCCCTGTGGCCATACTGTTAGTACCTTTACTTTAGAACCTCAGTAGAAGATGCTCTGAGTTCAGAAAGCTTTTGTCTTTGAATGTGAATTACCTCTCACACTTGTACCTAAGAATAATATTGATTATAGTTTTCCCCAAGTCACTTTTAAAAGGAGGTCCTTTGTAACTTTCTAATACCTGGAATTCTTTATGTGTTGTTTTCTCCTTCATTGCTTGCTGCTTCAGTTCTTTGATTGAGATTCTAGTATGTCTGGAATGGGATCTCTTTTTGAGGATATCTTGATTTAGTTCATATTTTCAGTAGCAATATTTAAGCAAAGATTTAATTCTTTAAGTACTAAAAATGTAACATATAACTGTGAATAACTAGGGATTTAATGCCGATTAAGAAGGGTTTTTGTAGTGCTCTGTTGCAACTGCAGCTACTTTGAGAATGCATGCACTGTCTCCTCCACACTTTCACACCTGTGACTGGCTGTCCAACTTTTGTATATTTTTCTACATTTATTTCAATCCAATTGCTTTTGATAAGACCTTGATACCTTAAGAGCAAACAGTTTTTTTTTTTTTCTTCTCTCTTTTTCATAAATACTATGCAGTGGATCAACTGAGCAGTTTAAAGATCATGTTTTCATTTTTTGTAATGAAAATATAAGAAAGACAACAAAAGAGCTCTGCATAAAATCTTTGGGTCATTCTGAGTATTTCTAAGAGTGTTGTTCTTTCAAATCTGGGAATTAAATTTACAGTCTGTAACCCTAGACTTCAATTAATATTTAAAATCCTAAGCCGCTTCTGTGTAAGCTAGTTCTGAAACTGAAGTGGCAAATCGAGCATGTTGCAAAAATTTCAAAACTGGCTGTTTATGAGCTAGGACTAACAGCAGGATTGCTGCATCACAACTAGTAGACAGCTTGTGGAGTTAAAGAAATATTTCTGCATGATTCTGTGCTGAGCTGTGCAGAAATAACAGCTTAGAGATCATTGCACCATGGTCCATATCCTAGTTCAGATATGTAGTCGTCTTAACTGAAATTTCTTACATGTAAAAATTGTGTTTAACCTGAGAAACACACAGTTACTTTAATATACTAAATGGCTGGTGTTATAAAATGGAAGTGCTGATAGAATTGTGGTTATACAATATCCCTTATTACATGAAAGTAGGAGAGGAATGGAAGTTTTACTAGATGTTCAATATAAGATTAATTTTAGTCTCTACTTGGCCTAGGATGGTTCATTTAGTGGATGTACTGACATGTTTTCACTATGCCTTCAAAATGAAGACAGCCTTTTGAAAAGAATGGCTTAATGCAAGTTAAGTATGAACACAAAATGATATAGGATTATGCACAAAAATTACTTTGTTTCTTTGTCATAGTTCACTAATGCTATCAACCACAGTGCTATGGGCAGTGAGCCTTTGTACCAAGCTGCAGGTGGCCTGAGTTACGGTTTTATAACTTTTCAGGATTTCATTCCTAAAAAAGCTATAATTTTAGTCTAGGCATAAATGAGGTACATTAGTAGTTCATAGTAGTGTAAAACCACAAACAAACAAGATGCACACAGGGAAAAAACACAAACCAACCAAAACATCCCCACACTGAAGAAAAGGCATGTAGTTCTTAAGGTGAAGTGAACTTTCTGAGCTGAACCCCAGGTGGTAGTACAGAATTGACCTTAGTGATCTTGCCTCCTAGTAAACTGAAATATTTCCTCTTGACTAATTTACACTTCATGATAGCTGATACTAGTTATCCTGAGGTAAGAAGAGGAACTTAACAGAAGGAAAGAGAAGGGTGAAAGTGCAGAAAACATTGCTATGCCCGAAAAAATGAAAATTGTTAAGGAAGGGCTTAAGGGCAGCCTGTACAACAGTCAGACATTGAAAATATCAGTAATTTGCATTGAACTATTATATTGTCCTGACACAAAAAGACAGTATGTAATTCTGCTTCTGAGTTTCATCACAAAGAGTGGAGCTTAGGTGATGATCAAGAGAAAAAGAAAATCTGCAGTGCAGTATGACATGCAAGGCTTAGGCATGTTGATTGTGACATAACTTATTACTGGAGAATCTGGGTTTCATCAGTCAATGGTCATATTATTATAAACTTCAGAATTAATAAAATGAAATATTTCACTGTACTGAAGGTGATGTGCATTAACTTGAACTTTTCCCTCTCTCTTAACTTTAAAAACTGCATTTTAAACAAAGCATTCACAATTCAATATTTTCGTATTTTAGGGGTTAACTAGATAGTCTGAAATTCTCTATATTGTTGTGCTTTTCCTTAAGCATAAGTTACAAATTCGAATGTCACCATTAACATAATGTTTAGTTGTGAGCATCTGAATTCGAGCAGTGAATTGCCATGTTTCAACTCCATCAGGCAAAAAAATTTAAATATTTTGGTATTGATGAGCAAAAGTGATTAACTCCAAAGAAGCAAACGGGAGACAAAGAGACAGTTTTTTTCTTGAATGTGCATAGATGTAGACTAAACGGCATAAAATCAGCCGTGGCAGTCACTATTAGCCTGCAGCTATAGCAACACCTTTTCCCCAGCAGGAACAGTTGTAGAGCAAGGAGTCTTAGCAGTAGTAGCCACGGGGGTATACCTGGAGAGAATATTAAAAATGTCTGTACGCAGCTTTGTCATTTGATAGTGAATGCTGAAATGTAGAATGATTTCTCCAGCACAAAAAATCTATTAAAATTAATTCAGAAATACCTCTGGGATAGATTTGGTCTTGAAGAATTCTGCAAGATGTGCAAATACTTTCAGCTTTGATAAGGGAATTTATTAAAAACCAAGGGAAAGTGGGTAACCAGAAAATTGAAACTACCACAGATTTCTACCATAGTCCAAGACAGTGTAAGAACATAGTTACCTTATCCTTTTTGTAAACATACTCTAATTTTAATAAGGAAAACCTCTTAACAATTACCAGATTTCAGGTTCAGTTTTATGGACATCTAACTGTTTAACAACTAACAGACTGTCCAGTGCAGTCTTCTAGCATTTTAATGAACCACTTAGGGATAGTCTGTATAATCATTGTAGGTAACAATGAAACAGATAGTGTTAACATTAGGGTTATGTACCTCCTCAGGGGTCTTAAATCCACCTCAAGCCTCCTCTGTGTATTTAAGAAAAATCTTAATTAAAAAAAAAAATTCTTTATTTTATTTCACTGACATGTATGTCAGGGAAAAGACTGTGCATACTGTACTGTTAACTTCTAGAACCAATGTCCGTGTAATTATTTAGGGTTGCAACCCATTTGGAGAGAAGTATGCAAAGTAGGAACTATGTTATGTTTGTCGTGGTCTGCAGAATGCATGGTGTGATGTGCAACAGTGTACAAGAGTTTGCATTACTAGTTTATCACTAGCACAGATTCCTTTACTTTCTTTTACAGTCAACTTTTTTTTTCTTTCTTTTTTTTTTTTTTTTTTTTTGCACAACATGTACCAGAAGTTTTCTGGATTGGTCCTAATTTCCATCAACCTCGAGTAATGTTATTAAGATGATGTAGTCAAACAGTCCCCAGTTACGATATCATCAAATTAGGATTTTAATCTTCTTTTGGTTCCCTTGTGTGAACAGTCCTTAACTACATGATGACTTACTGTTTATTGCACAACACCTTGCCTTATTAATCATGGGTTTTTAGAAACATCTAGACAGTATTTTATTTTCTGTCACTATTGCATGTATGCCAAAGACCTTATCTACTGCACACAATTCAAGTTCTACTCACAAATAATTGTTTTATGACATTTTTTTGGGGTACTCACCTCTGTAGTATGAGTGCTTCAGGAACATTCATTTATCCTCACAATATGGTTTTACCTTAAACCTGTTTTTACAGGTAAGGCTCAGGGACACACAGAAGTACAGGGAAATGGTATCCACTAGTTTTCAATGTCCTCTTTGGTACCTCTGAACTTTTTAGGATGAGTTAGTGTTCTACAGCACAGATATTCATTCTGCTGAGCTGTGATTTGCAGAAATGCTGGCAACTTAGTTGACCATTCAAGGATAGAGAAGTGTCAAGTTAGTGATGAACTGTGGAAAAATGTATGTGTGATTTACTATATATTTCATAAGAACACTGTGGAAAAAATAGTGCAATTTCAAGCATGCACATTTTTCAGGGCAACATTCAATTCCTTTATCTTTGTGAATAGTATTTATTTTGTTGTAATTTCCTGTTTCAGGTGCTGTGTAATTTCCAGCTAGTAAAGCAAGCAGTGGAGAGGATCCTACTAGTAATTTGCGCTTTTTTTTCACACCCTGAATATTTACCAAAGCATTATCCATCCTGTATACAGAATAAGGCAATAATGTAATATTGCAGTCTTCTCGTGCACAGATCTCTCAACTGTTTCACTTTCCTGCCTCTGTATTTTAGGGCTTTGGTCCCTTTAGTCTCAGAATACCTTCCGATTCCCAGAATACCTTCCCTGGTATTCTTGTCCAGCTACTTTCAATGTCTTTACCTATACCACTCTAGTACTATTCCTACATTTTTTTCTGGTCACAGTCTACTTAATTCTCTCAGCTTTCCTTCTGCATGTGAATCAAATACCTTCATTTCACAGGCTGCTGGTACATGAGTCAATCAAAATTAGATTAAGATCTCATCTAGGATGAGAAAAGCTTTGAGCAATGATTAGAAGGCAGGTTGGCATTTTTCCTGTTGTGTTCCTGTGTTGACCTCTGAAAGGTGCTCACCAAGTGCTGCCATGAACTCTGATCATCACTAGAAAGTGTGGGAAAGTACAAACATATTCAGATAGTTTAAGATATTTGGAAATTTAGCTTTATACTGAGCACATAGGAGTAGTTTGAAAGTTGCCTTAGAAGGCTGCATGTGGCAATTCTGGCTGAGAGAACATAGTGCTGTTGTCTGTTGGGCATTACAAAGTAGACACATCCAAATTCATTGGTCGTATTTGAAATTCTTGGCTATTATTCATGAAGATTTGTTAAACCACTAACAACAACTTCACTTTAATTATTCTGTCTAATCTGTTACATTCTCAAATGCTCGATCTCTTCTAATTTTGCTGTGTGTATGAAGTGCTTTGAAGTGATTTCAAGTTATTTCTTTGAATGAAAGGGGCAGTATTATTGAAATATCTCTAAAGTTACTGAGACATCATACATCGCATTTCAGTTATCCTCATCTCCTTGTCTGGCTATGCATACAGGGAAGAAACATAATTTACTACATGTGGATGTCTCTGCCTATTCCAAACCACTGCCAAATTTAGGATTTCAGATCATTGCTTAGAACTGTACGCTATATGGACGTGTTCTGATTTGAAACCAAGCCTGTATCCTCTTATAGTAGATACAATTATTGTAATTTTAGGAAAACCAATTAAAGGTATCTCACCAAAACCTCTGTAGTTCTAGAATCCATATTGAAATTCACTCAGCTCTGTCACAGCACTATGAAAGGAATTTTATGACATGCGAATACCTTTAAAAAGGACTGATTTTTTTATCACAAGGTAGGAAACCTTTATTCATCTTTGTCCTCAGCTCCACAAATAAATTATCCAAAATGAAGTTCTAATTATGAGAACTCTTCTCTGAGGACATATGTTTAGTACTGCTTTCCCTTTCCAATGAGGATCATACTACTTTATTATTTCATGTAAAACTGCATGTATAACTTGCTTGAAACATAAACTAAGAAAGTATTTGATACAGGGAAAAAACAATTGCTAAGAAGATGTAATTGAAGTCTCGTTTGGGCCATCATTTCCTGCATATAAGCATGGTAGGTAGAAGTAGAGAACTCCAACCTTAAAACTTGAGCTCTTCATGTTTACATGCACATTGTAAAGGAGATAAATAAGACAATCTGTTTCTGCTTTCCAGAGAAACATGACTGCTCTAGCACCCAACAATATTACTGTTCACAATTATCGTAATATTCAGACCAAGTCATTAAAGCTCTGCTTAGTTGTTTAAAAAGTAAGGATTAAGGATTAGAAACTGATCAGAGTTTGAAATATTTAGATTTTCTCTAATGGGACAAGTTGTTTCAGTTGTAACTGAGTAATTGCCTGAAAAAGAACACCACAGGGCTGTGCATGTGTCATCAATAGCAACAAGGCTATTTGATTGTAATTCTGAGAACAAATTATGGTGACACAATCATTTGGTTCAAATCAGAGCAAGTCCTTTATTGCTCCCCTAGAAGTCCTCGTGAGTAAAAAACCTATATACTTCACATCTTGGTGAATTACAGTCCTTCCCATCCATCATGAGCAAATGAGAAAATTTTACTCCACCGTCTCCTTTTTCATATATCATATATTGATAGACTACCATGGTTACTGACTTCATTTGAGGGTTGTAATAAAAAGAAGGCAACATGTATAAAATCTTTCTCATTTAAATACCTTTCAAACTCTGCACATGAGTTGTTAAAAATGTAGAGCTGGTAAGTATTTTGGTGTGGCTGTGTGACATATGGTAAACAAGAAAGCCTAATGACTTGGATAGTGTCTTCAGAGTAGTAATTTTTTTAGGTTGGATTTGGTTTACTGCTATCCTATGACTAATCCTAGCACTTTGCAATCTTGCAATCTAATGTACCTTTTCTTTAAATGCGTCACTTACCTCGTGCAAGTTTTGGACTGGCTACAAGCTACGTTACAGATTTCAGATATGAGAATTAAGAAGTAATCAGGACCACTTGCTAAAGAATTAATAGAAATTAGTAGTCAAAGCAGTTTCAGACACATGATGAGTCAATTTCAGTCTGCATTTCAGACCAGCTATCATTCATAAATACAGTCTAAGTTAATATGAACTTTGGCTACAAAGTTGAGATGAGCAACATATTTAATCTTAAGTATTAATGCAGTAGCAAGAGAGTGGTTATAAAGTGGCTTTGCAAAGCCTCTCTGTCAAAATCATAGGCAAGGAAGAGGGGAAACCTTTGCACTCTAGAATATGCAATGTCCCATCTTGACAGATTCTGAATTTCTGAATTGAAGTAATTTATGATATAAACTGCTAAGTTAAAGAAATAACCTATGCATATACTATTAATTTTCCATTTCAAACATCATTGCTGTTTAAAACTTCCCTCCCCTTTTTCTTAAGGCTTTCTGGCTCTGTTCCAGTTTCATCCATTAAAAACTGACAGGTTGACACTTTGCATATTGTCCATGTTGCTATTTAGACTGATAAACTTGCTACCAAAAAAACCTAGAGCAGTGCAAAGAAGCACAAATGCACATCAACTGTTATTTTCTCAGTTAACATCAGGGCATCTGAATGCTTCAGCAGGCTTTTCTTGAGGGTTCCTTTATGTGTTTTTTAATGAATAAAAAATAGAAAAATAAATTGGGAATATGCTGCAAATAAATTGCAGTTAAAGTTCTTCAAAGATAAAAATGAGTGTGATAATCACAAACAAAAGTTACAAACTTGAACTGTCAACTCATTCTCCTTCTGTTCCAGATGAACCAAGAGGGAGACTGGTTGTCACTGTACTCATGACTTGCCAAAGATTTAGTGGCTGCACTAATGTAGGAGTGAGAACAGAAAAGTCTTTCACAATACGATAAACAATTTACTTCAGTCTTGAAGTACTGGGAGGAAGTAATATTGAACTGTAACACAGATGAACTTGCAAAAATTTTTCTGGATAAATTACTCCAACTTCATCTTGCGTTTTTGTGACCTTCATAGCAGGAGAATGAGAATATGGGGAATGAGAAAACTCTAGAAGTTGATATAGTTTCTTTAGGCAATTTTTGTGACATTACAAACAGTACATAACTGATTCTAAAATACTGTTGTGATACTTGATTTTGAAGGCATACAAACCCACTTGAATTTCTGTTTGCAAAATGTGTAAATGTGGAGTGTATACACGTCTAAGTGCACATAAGTTTTTTGTGTTTGTGGAATTCAGGCAGGGGTGCTTGAGATTGCTGATGAACAATGGTGAAGATACAATGCAGCTGAGAGGAGGAGAACAGTTCCCCTTCCATATATAAAATACTAGAGTGAAGCAGCATTTGTCAGTATAGTTTGCATGTGTAAGGACCCTGAGCACATCCCCATGGAGGTTTGGCTGCTAGGGCTGGGGGCTGTTGTGGCCTAGTGCAGCCCCATGCCACTGGTGGCTGTGGGGAGAGGCTCCCAGGCTCCCTGAGGGGAGGCTGTGGCCAGGGCTGACCCCCTGCCCACGGGGGCTGCTTTCAGCCAAGACACCAGCACTTGGTCCTTGGTGGAGCTGCAGCCCTGCTGCACAGCCACAGCTCCTGGTCTAAGCCCAGACTCAGAGGGGCTGATGTCCTGGCCTGGCCTCAGACCAACCCCATGCATGACAGCCCTGCCCAGCTGTCCCCAGGGCTGTGTTGCATCTGGTTCCCCTCACTGGGCCTGATCCTGACCCCCACTTGCATGCTGATGTTCTACAGCTTTGGCCCATACCCAGGTAGGTGCCCAGTGACTGGGACTGGGGCTACCCCCAGCTGCACCTTGGCAATGTGTATATTTGTCCGTCTAATTTGAACACTTCTGACAATTGTACACTTTCAGCACATGATTACAGATAGAGAGTGATGGAACTTAAGAAATGCCGTAGATCTAAAAGAGCTATATGTGGTGTTTTCCACACCTAAAAAATTTGAAATGCTATATGCTCCACCTTATAAATGTCTACAACTTCTTCCCAGTGTTCATGCTCCTTTCTCAGTCACTGAAATTGCTTACAAATAACTTTTTGGTTTTAGAGATATTTTTATTATCACTTATGTGTTTGTGTATCCACATTCCAACTTTGTGAAATCATCCTGGTTTCGTCAGTGGGACAAATGCTGTTGTTTGAAGGTGAGTGTTTGGCTTCACTTTATTATGACCTGTACTATGAGTTTAATTTGAAAGTGGAATTAGGCTGAAATGACCAGATGTCCTGGTTTAGCTGACACAGCTGGGAAAAATACATGGAGTGAGTTCTTCTGGAACACATTTCTGGGCACATGAAGGAGAAGAAAATGATTTGGAACAGTCAGCGTGGATTTACCAAGGGCAAATCATGCCTGACCAGCACAATTGCTTTCTGTAATGAAATGATGGATTGGTGGATGACAGGAGAGTGGTGGATATCGTTTACATCAGCTTTAACAGGGCTTTCAACACCATCTCCAACAGTATTATTTTATCAAAGCTAGAACATTATGGTATGAGTGGGTATGCAACTGCATTAAAAATCTGGCTGGATGATCATCCTCAGAGGGTAGCGGTTAATAGGTCATACTCTACCTGGAGGCATGTAAAAAATGGAGTACTTCAGGGGCTATCCTGGGACCTGTCCTGTTTATTATTTTCATCAGTGACCTGAGGAGGTGAATGGAGTGTGCTATCATCAAGTTTGCGGGTGACACCAAAGTATGTGTGTGTGTGTGTGTGTGTGTAAGAGAAAGGGAGGATGAGCTGTTGACATACTTGAGGGCAAAGCTGCCATTCAGAGGGACCTAGACATTGAACAGTCTTTATCCTCGGAGGTTTTGAAGACTGGACTCTGTCAAGCCCTTAGCAATCTGGTCTGATCTCATAGCTGACGCTACTTTGAGCAGGAGGCTGGACTAGAGAGAGCTCCTGAGGTCCCTTCTCATCTGAATTATCCTGTGATGCTATGATCCAGTTTAAGCGGCATTCCCTATGTTCTGGCAAAAATCTTCAGGTCACTCCTCCCTTCTTTTTACCTAGGATTGAAGGCTTTAGCCTCGCATATGCAAAAAGCAGAGTCCTGGGAAGTTAGCCATTCATGGCATAGTGGAGACAAACTCCGGTTTTGAGCTCTGTTGTGACTCTTTTGAAGGCTACACAATCTTGGGAAATTGCCTTTGGCACTGATAACTGCACCAGATAAGTAATGTAATGCAGCGGGAATGCCTTCTCTAATGTCACCTACCAGAAAGCAAGCTCCCTGTGTCACCATAAATAAGGGCCACTTCTGAGAGTGAATTCAGCTTTCCTTCAATTTGGAAGGAAACACAAAAGGGGTGACTCCTGCCTAGGTAGGGGACACAGAAATGGTAATATGTACAGATATAGAGGGAAAAGTCTTTACAGTAGTGAGAGATGAAAAGCTGTTGTATGCAAGTATATAAAACAGTATAAAATGCCCTACTAGGTCAGACCAGTGATCCATCTAGCTCATTATTCTGACTCAAACAGTGCCTAGAAGACGTATTGTTTTGGACGAGCATGGGAGCCTAGATATTTTCTGTGGTCTATTCCCCTTTCCTCTTGTAACTCTTGTATTATGATATTAGAGAGTACATTCATAGCTTGTCCTTTTAGTATACTTTTATAGATTTTTTGTGCAGGAATTATCTTTCAGAACTTGCTTATACTGTCTTTCTCCGCAATCTCCTATAACAGCACTGTCCAAATTTTGCTGTTGACAGTCTTGTGTGAAGTAGTCCCATTATATCTTCTGCTAGCCTTGAGTGCCCCAGGGTATTGCAGTGAGGAATTTGGTGCAATTCTGCATTCAGGTTATCAGTTGTAATATATGCATATTGTAATATTAGCGTCTTTAAAATATCTGAGTTAATGATAATTTTTAATGGCAAGACAGGAATATTGTCAGATGTGGAAAACTGAATGAGGATAATTTTGGTAAAGAGAAACACTGAAAAAAGCAAAGTCTGCATCTTCTGAATACTAAAAGATTCTTAAATTCTTATCTTAATACTTCCACCACCCACAAACTTATATATTAAAACACAACAGAGAAAAATTAGAAAAGATATTATTGTCATAGCAGTAGAGTGCGTGAGTGGCAATTTACTGTCCTAGTATTGGTAACTTCAGAAATAAGAGACATTTTATCCCTTTTCTGTTTTTCAAAAACTTTAACTGAAAAAGCCTGAATAGTAACTTTGCATTATTCTAACAAATCAGATCCTACTACAAGGAAGTTAGTTTTCCTATGGTTGTCAAGAAGAAGCAGGACGAGTATCGCTTCAAAATTAGAACACTTGCAAAATATTAAAAATGTGAATAAGTATTTAATTTTTATTAGAACAAAGATTTTAGAGTTATTTTTTAACGGACCACAAGATTCAGCTGAAATAAAACAAATTCACCTACAAAGACACTAGAAAGAGTGACAGTGAAAGAAAATGATGTAGCCATGTTGCATATCACTGGTACCATATTAACAAGAAATAAATCTGAATGTAACTTTAAACAGTAAATTTTTTTGTCTACCACATATTGGTTAAAACCAAACCATAAATAATAAATAATAAATAATAACATTCTCTAATTTGTTTTTTGATTATTCCAACAATGTTTATAAAATTTCCCACAGATAATGGGAGTAGTTCTTCACTCTCTTTCACCTTTGTAAAAATGAATGTAATTACATGGTAGAAAAAATAATCTAAAAGAGCTCACAATTCTAAGTTGTGAAACATGATACAAGTATTTCCAGTATAGCAGGGGTAGAGTTAGAGCACCATAAAAATAGTTGCTGAGTTTACATGGAACGACAGTAAGCTAATATGGTTTGCTGCAGAAGCCTGTATTGAAGTGCTGGACCATACAAAAGTTTTGCATCCCAACCTGAGCTGGCTAATTAGATGGCAAATTAGCCTGTAGCTAATAGCCAGAGAGTCTTTAAAACCTCCTGCTTGTAATTTTGGTTTTGTGATCAGTGTAGGCAGAGGTCTGGATACATCTCTTTAAATAGTCATCTGAAATGTAAAATCTCAAGTAATTGTAAGAATTTTCTGTCAATGACAAGAAAGTTTAAATTCATTTTTGTTACACATACTCATCCTCGTAATTCGCCACTACTACTTTTCCCAGTTCTTAAAATGCAAAGTTAAATGTTAAGAAATGGTAAAGTATCTTCAATAAATTTTATTTATCCATCAGTATGGAATTCTAAATAC
Organism: Cariama cristata; assembly: GCF_000690535.1. NCBI lineage: Eukaryota > Metazoa > Chordata > Aves > Cariamiformes > Cariamidae > Cariama > Cariama cristata. The sequence continues at coordinate 58,710 of NW_009622478.1, read as the reverse complement.
CATTTTAGAATGCAGAAAAGATATGTTTAAGATCTTTACTGCTCTTGGAATTTATCGTCCTACTTCCTTATGTCTGTTACTTCCCAAGCAAACCTTGTGTGCCATAGAGGGAAGTAAAAATGCTTATATAGTCCAAGATACTGTAGGCTTCTATAATTATCATAAATAATGGCTGAAGAATGCAGTAAGTATTCATCCCTCACCAAAATATCTGCAACATCTGAGGATATGCACACATTCATTTGTAACTAATAATGTATAGAAAAGGCCATAGCTGAATATGTGGCAAAGTAAAGGATTCCCAGGTCCGATCTTGATTCTTAAATTCATACTGTACTTCACAGTCATTCTGTCAGGGTGTAATTCTGTCAGACTATAGGCATCTTTACAAGAATATTATGCCACCAATATGGATTCCCACCAATTTCAAGATGAAATTATTAAATCAAGAATCTTTTAGTACATTTTTAGCATAATATCCTAATTTATTTTTTTCTTCCATTTTTTTTTTTTTTTTTTTTTTTTTTTACCTCCGTACATATCACTAAATAAACTTTGGGGGAATGAATGTTGAGGCACAAAAATAATGGATCCAATTGAGTATTGTCTGCCACTGGTGATGGACCTTCTGTCTGTTTCAGCTTTGCATCACACCTTTTTTTCCCCGTATCTTTCCCTTCTGTCAACATTTTTGTGTATAGGTACGGACTGCTTCATATATATTGTGTACTATAAAGTGACCAGTGTGAAAACTGCAGAGAAATGAATGCTGCACTCAATACCAGCTAATAAGCTCTTCAGTAAGGATGCAGAAGACTGCAGTGCTATGCGTTAGTCACCTGGCAAAATACGTGTGTTTAGTTAACTCATGTTCTTCTCTGCCTAACTGCTGTCCCATAGACATGGTGCAAAGAGGATTCCAGGAAAAAAAAAATAAATAGGTATTTGCCACCAAGTACATTGGGTATTGAAAAGAAGAACGTTCAGAACAAAAGTCTGATTTCATATAACCTGGAAGGCATAGATGTGTTGAACAGATCAATAAAAGAACTGCTGAAGTTTATTAGATAATGTCAGATATTGTTTTTTCGAAAGTTATCACAGAGAGGAATGTGTTATTTATGAACAACAGAAAATATTTCAGATAATATTTCTATGGCCAGTAACTTAGTTTTTTTTAATGATAATTCAAAAAGGTAAAGCTACTTCATACAATTGGAAAACAAGGTATCTATCTGTCTATGTATCTATCTGTCTATCTAATATTATTTATTACATTTATACATAGATACATTTTGGATATAGACATATTTATATCTATCTGTGTATATTTATACTTACATATTTATGTATATAAAATACTTTGCAGTAAAAAGATTATTTAATTGAATAAGACTGTTTTCTGTAAAGAATAGATCGATTATCTTCCTAGATATTTCCTGAATCTCAGTATATTTCTATAACAGCTTGTGCATGAGAGACAAGTGCTACTGGCAGTACTTGGGGGTCTTGAGTTGCAACTATGGGTCGAATCAGAAAGACACAGTTCAGCATGCTACCACTACTGACTTAAAATTGAGAATTCAAAACCCATATAATTTCTTGGAAGTTAATTTTATGCTAAACTATGATTTTAAAAAATAAAATAAAATAAAATCTGTTTCAGGATAATTAAACCCATAGTTCTTCAGCAAAATAATAAGCCCAAGAAATTCTGTGTTGTGTAATGCATCCTTATTTGAAGGATGATACCCTACTCATGTTGCACTTAAAACTTCAGAATAAGAAGTGAATAATTTATGTTTTCTGCTTGCCTCCTGCATAGGGCTGATTTCACCTGAAGGACATATCAGCCGTTATGTCAATAAATACACCATTTAGATGGATCCTTCTGAAACTAATGACAAAGTCTTTCATTTGGCTAAAAATGGTATTCAAAAGTCTAATCAACTGTCAGCACTCCTGGGCTTCTCATATTACGTTCTCTTCACCAATCTTAGTACATACCATAAGTATGATAGCACTGTTACAGTATGTGATTGATGTTAGATAATTAAAACCTTATCTATCTGGAAACCAAGTTTGGTAAGCAGCAGTTTTTATTAATGCTGATTCAGGGACATACCAGTGTATGTGTTTGAATCTGTCTTTAGCAGCAGTTGTGTAAGAGTTATTGATAGCATGGATTTATTTGATAGCTATTCTGGCCTGGGAGTCATATATTGATACGATTTTTGCTGGTAATAAAATGTCAGATTAAAAGAAAACAGCAGCATTCTTATTTTTAATGTTGAGTAAAACTTACTGCCTGCTGCTGCCTCTGACAACATAAGATAAGCCTAAAGGTACATGTTACAAAAGAATTGAGTTTCTTATACAAAGGTGCTTGTCATCTAAACCCTTGATTATATTGGAATGCCTTAGCTTCCAAAAGTATATCTAGCAAGAAGGAAAATCAGTAATTGCCTTGTAGAGGAGCATAAAGCACTGAGCTAACATTGTGAATTTAGTATGAAACTGAAAAATGTCTTATCCACTGATACAATGCAGAAACGTGTGTTAACTAACTGCAGTCATAGATGAAAAAGCACTAGAAATGTCATAGACAGGCAATACATATGCATGCATATACAGTCACACAGAGATATATATAAAAGATATCATGAGAATGACATTCCCCATTCATGTTGCCAGTTATTCTGCTAATGCTATATTCTCTAAAATCATTCCTCCTATTTCTACCTGTTTTTATAGATACATTTTTATTTTCTGATCTTCTGAATTAGAAGCAATCATGATACCACCAGCAGTTCTTGGGTTTTTTTTGTTTGTTTGTTTTGAAGTTGAAATAATCTTTGGTTTTGTATCAGCCTACCATTTTACAGCTTCCAGATGTAAGATCATCTGGATTGCATACTCAGATTTTTTGGGCAAGAATCCTGAAAAATAAAAGAAAAACCTATTTTGTATCTCATAATAACTGCTTGCTAGTCAAAAATTTGGCATGTCTGTCAATTTTTTAAGATGAAAAATATATACATGTGTATAACAGTTTGGAGTTAACACATTGCTGAAATGAATTTAGATCTCAATGGGCTGTCTGCATCTTCAAATTTTTTCTCATTTCTTTTGGTCATGTTTTTAAGATTTTGTTCATAGCCATTATGATCACAGACTTGAACAAGTAATTGCACGTGTTTTTTTGTCTTTTTTAGAGGCATGTTTTTGGTTTTGTTTTGTTTTGGTTTTTTTTGTGGTTTTTTTTTTTTTTCATTCTATGTCCTTGCTTACTTTTAAATTGCATATATCAGGTCCAGTCCAGAGTAGCAGAAGTTAGGTACATTTTACCAACTTTGATACTGTGTGCATTGACTTAACCTTCATGTTAATATGCAATCTTTGTAACTAAATATATCCTAAAGCTTTAAGCATGTGATCATGTTTCAGCATTTGTCTTTGGAGACGTTAATAGGGTTATTGAGCAACAAAATGATAATCAGCAGTTTTAGAGGTCGTTCATTATACACTGTATAAATATTTCATAAATTCCTCACTGCTTACAGATAGCAATAGTCTGAAAAGAAATTGCAAATGTTCAGTATCTAATGCAGCAGCTGATCTAGTAGTTAATGATTGTTTTTTTAAAAAGTTATCTATATGTTTATTCAAATTCTAACCTCTGCATGACATAGTTTCATAGCATGGTCCAGCAGAATGTGTCATGATAGAAGCTCCAAGGATCATTGCATTCAAGTTCATCTACATCATTAAAAAGAATTATGTTTAAGTTAAATTAAAACATACCAAATATCCTTAAATTAGCAAGTAAATCTTCTTGCATCACCATTTGTGATTGTGTTTTTTAGGTATTTACATTTGGATATACAATGGATGTAGGGTCATATAATTTTAAAAAATAATGTCTGTTTTAGAATTTAACAATTTAAATGTTGGCATGAGACCTGAGTGTTTTGCACAGTGAGGGGGTATACGCTGTAAATACGGCAAGTACATTTTGTGGGACCTTTTGTGATCTGGTATCCAGATGCTGGCTTTATCCCAGCTGCATATAAGACTGGGACATAAATGCCTACAATTCCCTGCCTTCCTTTAAAGGTATCTTTGGTGTATAGATAGGAAAGGAGGTGTGTTGTCTTTAATCAGCTACTCAATCTGGACCAAAATACCAGAGACTACACCTGCTGTGGAGTACAAATGCAACTTCTGCTGCCTCAGATACAAAGCTGTAGTGCAGTAGGATAAATCAAGACAAAGAAATGCTTCATTAGCTGATGACTCTGCTAATGGGAGAGTCTGTAGGGTCTTTGTTGCCTGCTTTGAAGCCCTGTAGAAAAATGAGGACCAAATCCCTATCTTTTCCTGGTTTCCTGAACTTGTCATCTGGATTACCACTGCTTGATAGTCAATCAGTACAGCAAAAAGTGAAGTCTGAAAAAAAAACCAACAAAACCAAACCAACCAAAATATAGTAACAACTAAGATCCAAACCAACCTATCTGCATTTTCGTCACAGTGCTATTGTGGAGCACATTGAGACCTGATCACTAGGTGTTCTGTGTCTCCTACTTTCAGTGTAATTTAAAACTTACTCTTCTAAGAAGGAAAAAACGTGAACGTATTGAGTAAATAGTTAAATAATAAGGATTTATGGTTTGGAGAAAGAGACAAATCTTACTCTGATAAACTGGTTTTTTTGGTGGGGTCCAGAGATATGGTAATTCCACATAAGGCGTAATGCTGCCCAATTCATTGTAGTTTTAATAGCTTTCTAAGCAACTGCTCTTTTGCTGTGATAAATGTATTCTCCAGCTCATGATGGAAATTAGTTATAGAGCTATGTGTGGTATAAGAAACACTAGTCAGTCCAGTGCATATGTGATCAGAGAGGTGGTTTATTTCACTAAGAAGTATACTAGTATTAAATATTGTCATAGAAATAACTGTTGCCCCATCAACAGATGTCAGATTTATGTTCTTAAATCAATTTTTTCCTTATCCTAAACCCTTAAAAATCACTGTAGCTTCTAGAGCTGAAATTAAGACTGAACATTTCCAATCTGTAGAAGTGTAATGCAGTTAGGCTATAATTTTTTTTCAGTGGGCAGGTTTCTAAAAATACTATTAAATTCACTGATATGCTTTCACCAGTAAAAACATTCTTAGTTATATAGAGAGATTGTAACAGCAAGTTATTATTTCATTCTGTATATACTGCTCTATATTTAGGAAAATTAACAGTAAAGGTCGACAAAGACTAGAGATGCATTCTACAGTTTTTACTGGAGTTATTTGCTTGAGTCTGTTCAGCTGCACACTGTTCAGTAACTGGCCATTTTGAGTCAAGTTACCTACCTAAATGAGCTAAGCAAATGCTGGCTCATTTTAGTTACATACTATGAAATTTGTACATTGAGTTATTCATTTTAGTGAATAGTTTGCTGAAGACTAACATTCAAATAGCATTTACCATTATCTTGTTAATAGGCCTTACTGCTTTAAATCTACTAAGAATGCAAATAAATGATAATTCTGCACTCATTAAGGAAATCTCCAGTGACTTACTTTGGTTAAATGCTCCAACAGGCATGTTTAGCACTTCTTTGGGGTTGGTAAAGTTCCAAAAATCTGTAAATTAAAGTTCTGTGGAGTGCTATAAAATATGCATAATGAAGCCCTGGATGTAAATTAAGAAGATTTATGCTGCAGCATTCTGCTTACGTTATTCAATCTGAATGCTTCACAGGTTTTTATGAAGCAAATAAACTGTTCTTTTTCTTGAAATTCATTTTGAATGGTCATCATGGATTCGTTGTTACATTACTTAGTTCACACATTAAAGACTGAATTGTTCTTTTTAATCTATATATCATACTAAAGTTTTATTGTACAATACTTTTGAAGCCTAGGTAGACCATCTGTAGTAGCAGTACATTGAAGTTGCCTGTAGACATAAGTAGTTAAAATAGAGCTGAAAACAATGTTTATGAATATTCTTCTACTTTAAAATCATGTATTCTCTTGAGTCATGCTTATGATTCCCATCATTCATACCCAGTGAACATTAATCAAAAAGAAGTTTATTTCCAAGGGTCTTTAAATATTATTTATGGAAGATAAATACAAATTCTCATATAAACTAGAACTCCATATGGTTTTTCTGTGTGGCTTTCAGAAGAAAAGAAGATAAAGCATTAATTTTGTGCACAACAGCCATTTAGAGCTGGATCTGTCAAAGAAACCACATCAGGGCTTTAGGTATGTCTATACCCTTAAAAAGGGCAAAAGCATCAAGAAAGAGACCCTGAGGTGTGGTTGTATTCTAGGCAGCTTGCTGCTGTGGAATTATTTAGTTCTGGAAAGTACTGTCTTCCACTGTAGAGGATCAAACTTGGTATTTTATCAAATTGCTTCGTTGTTCATTTGGTTCTAGATGAGCTAAACTAAATGGTGGTCAAATATTTTAGATTTTCACTGAAACAGAATTATTTTGATTATATCCTTAGTCTTGTTAAATTAAACAACAAAAACAATCACAGAATTTTACTTTTAGGGTCTACATGCATATCTATGTATACCTGTACCATTTTTAGAATAAAGACTTATTATAGAACAAACTGTCTTTGGCTTCCAATTCTTTAATTTGTGCTTAGCATTTCTGTTTCTTTTAAGATGAAGAAACTCATGCTGTGGAATTCTGACACCACTGGTATGGAATAGTGCAATCAAAGTTAAACTCAAATGAATTTTAAATTAGCCACAGAATTATGTGTAAATACATAGCAAGAATGCTGATAAACCAAATATTGTAAATACAATACAAAATTGGTATGGTGGATTTTAAAATTTTGTATTATTCAAAGATCATTTGAAAAAATATTTTTAGAATTTATTTTGGTATAACTAAGGGATTTCCAGAATTTCACAGCTATACCATTATATTTTATGGCATTTTATCAAGCTGCTTTATTACACTGTATTAAATACAGGTCAGGTATATCTTGCAGTGTATGTTCAACATAACCATTCTTGTCATTCCTTATTATTTCAAAATTTTTTACACATTTTATAAAAAAAATTGAAAAATATTAATGTTCTATGCAATTAAAACACTGTGATATTACACATAATTCAGTTTGAACACCAGGGATTAGAAAATGCCTTTGGAAATTTGAGCCAGCTCGAATTGTTAAACTGTGTTTTGTAATGAAGAATAGAGGAACAGATTAGTCTTTGAGATTTTGGATCACATTACGCTATGATGATCGAGTACATCTAGAAACAATTAAGACAGTGATGAATATGAGAACACAGAGCTTAATTGAGTGATACTTTTATAAGAATCATCATATGTAGAGCACTCAGATTCAGAGTAGAAACCCAAACAAAGATAAAACCATTTAAAATGAAATAGCTACACATACATTTGCATGTTTATCCACATACTCATTCAGAAATAAGTAATGAATTCTGTTAGGGGGATTAGTAAGGGGCATAGTCAAAACAGAAATTCAGTGACAGGAACCATGAGGTCCAAGTGGATTTAATCCGACATTCCATCATAAAGAGTATTGTGATTTCAAAAAGTGACACTCGGAATCGATGGTTTCTGGCATAATTCCAAAACTGTTTTAAACTAGAGTATATGGAAATGGATAGCAGGGTGATGCCCCTGGTAGGGTACAAGTAGACCAGAGGTATGGCCAAGGAGTGGAGAGCACTGTGTTAATTTAGAAGACCTTGTGTGAGACAGATTTCTGATTTTGATTTTTATGGACAGAGCTAGAATCTTCCTGCTCCAAAATTTCATGTTGAAATAACAACAGAGGCAAAACACAATTTTAGAGTTCACAGTTTTAGCATTTAAGTTTTAAATTATAAACAAATACACAAATTAATAAAACTACAATGTAAGCATTATAACAAGAACAGCTAATGAGAGCGGCAATCACTTTACTTCAGTGGGATAAGGATGTAACTGAACTGTGCCAGCTTCACAAAATTTCCAAAAGGTTCCTAAAAGTTCAGGTCCACAAGCCACATCTGCCTTGCATATGCCAAACAGGAGACTGTAATTCAAAGTAAACATTTGTCTGAAATTGCTGGTCATATTCAAACTAGGACTTTCCAAAATTAGAAGAAATTAGCAAAGGTTAATATTGACTTTTTAAATTCATGTCTTTCTTCAGTGTTCTGCTGCAATTACAGGTTGACATCAGAGTGTGACAATAGAAAGATCAAACATTTCTATCCATGGAAATTAGACAGGAATATTAAGAGGTGGTTTGTGTCACTGAATAAGAGCTCAGATGTTGACAGACTTTATATTGCTAAGAGGAATGGCAGAAAAAAATACTGTTCAATATACTCATTGCTTTGACAGACACTCTAGATAATAAACCTTACTGAGAGGCAAAGTTTATTAGCTCTGTGTAGAGCTAATAAACTCTTTGCTGTTTTGAGGTTCACAGAATCACAGAATGGCTGAGTTTGGAAGGGGCCTCTGGAGGTCATCTTGTCCATCTCCCCTGCTTAAGCAGGATCACCTAGAGCCCAGGACCGTGTCCAGGTGGCTTTTGAATATCTCCAAGAGTAGAAACTCCACAACCTTTCTGGGGAAGCTGTGCCAATGCTCAGTCACCCTCACAGTGAAAAGGTGTTTCCTCATGTTCTGACAGAAGCTCCTGTGTTTCATTTTGTGCCCCTTGTCTCTTGTCCTGTCACTGGGCACTACTGAAGAGAACCTGACTCTGTCTTTGCACTCTTTGAGATCCTCCCTGAGCCTTCTCTTCTCCAGGCTGAATAGTCCCAGCTTTCTCAGCCTTTCCTTATAGGAGGGATGCTCCAGTCCCTCCATCATCTTCATGGCCCTTCGCTGGAGTCTCTGCAGTATCTCCATAGCTTTCTTGTACTGAGGAGCCCAGAACTGGACACAGCACTCCAGATGTGGCCTCACCAGGGCAGAGCAGAGGGGAAGGATCACCTCCCTTGACCTGCTGGCAATACTGCTCCTAATGCAGCCCATGACACCATTAGCCACCTTTGTAGCAAGGACACATTGCTGGCTCATGTTAACTTGCTGTCCATCAGGACTCCCAAGTCCTTTTCTGCAAACCTGCTTTCCGGCTGGGCTACCCCCAGCATATGCTGGTGCCTGGGACTGTTCCTCCCCAAGATTCTAGGTTAGTATTTCTGCCAAAGGCTATAATCCTAAAAGTGAATACATGAGAGTCTTTGAGACAAGCTTGTGTGTCTTTGCAGTGCTTTCTACTGAATGCTGTTGATGTTCCTCATATGGAGAGAGACAGAAACTAAGCAGAAATCTATTTAGAAGCAGATTAGGCTAACTACTATAATTAACAATGTTACTGCATATTGTTATTACTGATGTTAATACATTGGCACACATGAACAATCAATTACAAACACATTTTTGTCACTGTTTCATCAAGCTGTCCTAGAAGAAAATTTAACATAATGCTGAAAACAGCTTTTAAAACTGTTGTCAGTATCTAGGCTGCTCATTTTGTATTCAGATAGTGTAGCGATAGCACTAGCAGATAACTTTTCTAAAATGCCCTACTGCAAATAAGGACAGTGCATGTATTTTTCAAGATACTTTTCTTGCTTAGTAGCAAGTATTAGAAACATATAATTGGTCTTTGGATATGAGAAAATGATACAGTTCTCTGTGCATGCAATGCTTAAAAAATTCTAAGTTGCTGTAAGCATACATCTAATGATTTCTTTTGGATGCAATGACAGTGATTTCCCCCTCCAATCTTAAGGATGAACCTGTTTTCAAAGTTCTGTTCACCTCTGGTGAATTTCTAAGTGACCAAACCCATAGGTCTCTGTATCATTTAGTTTTTCTGTTCTCACCAAATCCTTCTCTACAGTGTAATGGGGCACAGTTTTAGTAGTGCATCTGTTCTAAGTAACTCGGGATATAGTGAAGGAAGGCTGAATTTACTTTGGTGTTTTGTAGCAGGTACCAATTTGCATCTTCCTTATTTGTATCAGAGACTGACATTAACACAGCAGATGTCAAATAAGGAAAAAGATTCAGTGATTTGCATACATTCCAAACTTCCTAGGCTTAATTTGGAAGGGAACTCCGGGTGTCATCTGGTCCAACCTCCTGCTAAAAGCTGAGTTAAGTGAGATGGGTTTCTCAGGGGTCATATTCAGTCAAATTTTGAATAGTTCCAAGAATGGAGATTGCACAACTTTGTGTAACCCTTTCCATTGTTTCACCACCCTCATTGTGAAATGTTTTTTCTTCTCCAGAGTGGAAAAAATAAAGTGACTCATAACACAGTTTGTACTTACATATACATACATACATGGTTTCATAAAATTTATTATGGCTGGATTGCAGTATTAGATTCAAACATAATCAGAGGGAAGCTTATTTACTGTGCAGCACTAGAAACAATGCCAAAACTAGACTATAACATTGGTCAGTTCCTCAGTGCTAGTAAAGCTTAGAGGGGGTCTCCTCAACATAGTTAGTATGCGATTATTTTAAGTTCAAGCAGTATGGATACAGTGTTATGGTCATTATTGTATATTAGCCAGCTGTGTATAGATCATAGTCTCTGGAATGTTTTACTCTGATGGTTAGCACATTTGAATGCCATACATTAATTTTTATTACTAGCCATGCTAGTTAGATTAGGTTGCACAACTATCTGAGGAAATATATGTATTAAAACTATATGTATTTGTAACCCTGCATGATAAGGCAGGTGAGATATCTTATGAAGTGAGACTCAAAACTAAATGCTTAGATTGTGATCTTATTCCAGATTAAACTGATTTTTTTGTATTATAATGCTAAATACATTGTTTAATTAATACATTGTTAATTAATTTAATACATTAAATAATACATTGTTTCCCTGATGATTTTTTGAAGTTCTTAAACAGAGCTCAATGTTGGCATTTTATTGAAACTGAAATATCAAAAAATTGTGACACTATTTTTGATTCATAAATGAAGCATCATCTATCCCCTGCGAAAGACTGCCTGACTCTCTTGTAGGCATTCTAGATACATTCTTTCATTGTTTGTTTGTTTTTTTTGTTTTAACTTCTGGTTATCTTTTCTGTTGTTGGCTGCCGTTAGTATGAATCTGCCAGCTAATGGAGTGCTACAAGCTCACTTTCCTGCAGGTACTTGTCTGCTGCTAGCTAACATTTTGAATATTCATTTTTCAGCACCAGCCAATTCCCCTGAACAATTCTTTGGTTTATCACTTGGCAAGTAAATGCCATTTACATTACCTGTGGTTTTTTTGTTTCATTTTGGATTTTGTATCTTTACTATCTTTCCTCTTTGATGACCTCTTACTGCTTGAGAACCTTGATGTGGCTTCTTGAATCAGGAGAGATACATACAGCAAAACAGAAGATATTTGGCAATTAATTGATTATGAAGGGGCCTCAAATTGTATGGTTGCCTGAGGGAAATACTGTATTCCCCCAGAACAGCCACAAGCTGTTGTGCTTTGAAGATTTACAGGAAGAGAATGATATGGGAGATTCTGATTAAGAGACCAAGGGCAGATGTTGCTTGAGTAATGGGATTTGTGCCACTCTATTATGTGCAAAATTCAAAACTCAAGATAACATATGACTTTTGTCATTATCGTTTTAATGAAAACTACAGTATGTGCCTGTGAACACAATTCCTGCTAAGTAAACTCAGGAGAATTAGTTTACTGTACACTTGAATTCCAATTAGTGTGGAAAAATAACTAAGCAAGAAGGAATCAAGCTACCAAAACACTACAAAATTTTACAGTAATGACATTATGAAGTACTTTTTTGTTTCATCGCTGGATTTCTTTGTTCTTCTGCCTGCATTATACGAGAATAAGAACAAACAATACAAATTTCTATAGCGACACCATCTTTTAGCCAAGTATCTCAATGGGTTTTGCAAGCATTGACTGATCTAGTCTCACTGTGGTACTGGAACAAAGCACAGGTGCCCTTAAATCACACCTACCTGCCTTAGAAATTAATTACAGACAATATAAAATTTAAGGATAGTGAGAAGAAGCAAAGCTTGGATTCAAGACAATGTATTTAATAGGGAAGTAGCTGTTAACTATACTTTGACTACTGTTCTAGTGTTAATCACCTCCCTGAGAATTGCTGCACAGTTTTTACAATGACCACTGGTAACCCTGGTTTCCCAGTCCCTGGCCAAAGTCAATTGAGAACATTGAAGAGACACTTGGAATTAAATTTAAAACTACTTTTCATTCTTCTTATTTTAACCAGCTGCCTCACCAAAGCAAGCTATTATTCATTACAATAATCTATAAGAATATAGAACTTAGTTGTTTTAAAATGTATTGCATTTTAAAAACTGGTATAAATGACAAAATGTAAAATATTAATAGTATTATTAAGTACAGTAGTAATAACAACTTAGCATCAAATGTACTTATTTATACTACAGCCTATTGCATTATTCCCATTAAGAAGGATTTGTACTAGAATATCATATATTCAGTAACACAATTTTACTGGCGTAGTATGAGTTCAAGAATTTTTGTTTTCGAGAAGTATAAGAGAAAATATATTCTACTGTACCTTAGTTTTTTTCTACTGGCACTGAGTTTCTGGATGTGCTTTCCCATGCTGAATCAGAAAGAAAATGTTCTAATCTATCATTTATGTCATTAAGTTCTGTATATTTATACCTTCATTTTTATGTTGCTTCATTATTCACAGGTGCATATCCTCCTAACGAAATCAAAGATAGTTCTTATTGACTTAACGGTTTTAGTCAATTAGTAGATAGGAAACATGATCAGCTAAGTCTTCTAACAGTGCCACTATATTTGGGCAGATAGGTTAATTCCTAGCTTTAAGTTTTCCTTTGAGCATCATTAGAAAAAAAAATAATAATCCTACTGTGCATTTCAGTCAAAATCATTTGCATTCAGGTTATAGTCATTATCAGCGGTCATCATTATATGTATGTAATATGCTTGCGTTGTACTTATATATCTATACACACATACTCCTTAATATACTGGTGATACTAATAGAGAGAGATTCCCACATACACCACTGCTATGACTGAGTATACATTTTAGAACATAAGGTTCATTTTAAAGGAATATTTGATTGCTCAAAGATGTTTTAGTTTTGTGATGCTTTAATCCAATGGATTGAAGGGAATGTGCTTGAATAAGCACATTTGACATTCCAAAAATATTTTTAAATTTACATATAAATTATTAGATTACTGAGCAAAGACCTCGAATTCAATTACAAGCAGAAGATACAATCACAAATATCAGGGCAACATGAAATTTGCTGAAAGTACTGTTTCAAGACAGTACAGTAATGAACAATTAATAATCACTTGAAGAGAGAGACTTCTACTAAAAATCAAAACTAATAAATTTACAGTTGCTTCAGGGTGACTACTCAAAAGAAGTGATTGCCTAACAAGAGTGGTTTTGCAAAATGATTTTGCTACATATTAGGAAATTACCATAAGCAGCAACAACAGGAAATTAAACTCAGTATAAGATATTTAAATATACAGTCATATGTTTCTATATACAGTCATTCCTTGTTTGACATGGAAAGAAGATTATTAATAAATAGGCTGTCTTTCTGAAGTTTACAAATATGATCAATACTTTGTATGCAGTGAAAATAAAAACTGTATGCATGGATGTTTTTCAACAAGTTGGCAAACACAGAAGATACTAACATTCCAGATGTCCAAGAGCTTATGTGAACTAAAATGCAGTCACTTTTGGATGTTGGCCAGAGTATATGTTAAACATTTTAAAATAATAAAATATTTGAGTTTTTTTTCCTAAAAAACCCACACTTGCTCACATGTTATATAAACCAGAAATAATGTTTTAGCTGTAATGAAATCAAATCAAAAATTCTCATTTGTCCTTTCTTTTTTTTCCAAAATTCTTCCCATATGTAGCTTGAGACTGAAAAAAGTGAAGGTATTTTAGTTGGCAGGGTAAGATGTCCCCTTTGTGTTGGATGACACAAAGCACAAACTACATTTTCTCTAATAAAGTTAGGACTTTATAGGAGTGAAGAGGTGATGAAATGGGCATGGTATGTCTATCTGAACCTGTAAGTAAACTTCTCAGGGACAAGTCTTTGCTGCCATGTCTTCATGCTATCTTTAGCAGTGATATGAGATGTAATGCATGTCAGATATAATGCATTTATACTCTAACTGAACTAATTTTGCTAAAGATATACTTTTCTAATTTCTTACTTTTGCAATTTTGATCACATAAGGTCTAGACAATATGGTGATGATGGCCATAATAACCTTAATAATCTTCTCTGCAAGCAGATCAAACTCAGAGCGTATGCAAAATAAATAGCTGATTAGGGTGACAGCCTTTAGAGAAGAGCAAGCTCTACTTTTCCAGTACATGTCAAGATGGAGTTAGTCTGTCAGACTTCAGCCTACCTTCTTCCCTCGTGCCTATACAGATCTCAGTGGTCATTCAGGAAGGTGACAGAGTACACACAACTTCTTAGCAGCAATAGTCTCAGTAATTCTTCTCCACACTCCTGCTCAATCACTTTCCATTTATGCAGTGAGTGCAAGTGGGAGTCTTATAGAGACAGCGAGGGTAAAGAAAGTCATAAACTAAAACAGAGATTTTCCCTCAGGCACATGCTTCAAGTTTCTCTTATCTTACTAGGGAAGGTAAGGAAGAAACAAAAAACCCCTCCAAATGCTATCCCATTTTAAATCTTGATTTTCAATTATTACAAAGTGTGGTTGCAGCAGATTTGATTCAAACAGCCACAGAGATTCATTCCAGCTGTTTTCATGGCTCCACATTTTCTTATTTTCTGCTGTTTCCATGCTTTTTGTTGTACAGTAAGTATCAACCATTTCTGATCAAGTACTAACTTGACAAATATATTGGAGAATGTGTTAGTCTTTAAAAGACAACAATTTATGTTTGTGTAGAAGGAAAAACCAACAAATGTGAAATACTGTCGAAGTCTGAAGTTAGGTTATAAGCTTGCACAACTCTTTAAAAGACCTTAAAAACAGGAACTGTTCTGGTATGATTTCTGCAGTATATCAGAGGAAAGGTTACTTTTGATCAGCATAAGCCATCATGTCTTATCATCTTGTGACACTTATCCTTTAAAAAAAATGCTGTGTACAGTATAGCAAGGGCATGAAAAGGCTACTCTCCAAGGGCTTTTAAGAACATAGCTTGCAGAGAATCCTACGAGCCATGCAACAAATCTGATTTTTATCCACTTTTCCTATTATGCCTTAAAACTTGCAAAACTTCATCAACTACTCTAGGTCACTGTTGGGAAAAAAAAAATAGAAACCCCTCAAATTTTTCTGGATCCACCTATGTATGTCTTACAGTTTGGAAGAAACAGACCATGTAAGGGTATCAGTTCTTGCCTGTGCCTATCTTAGATATATTTTTATAGACTGCATGAAGACATCTAGCAAAATGCTATTAATTGATACAATCAGCAATATGCCATTTGGCAGATACACAATTTAAAAAATGAGATCATTAGCAGTCTGCTGAAAGGACATGGATCCTTACTATTTGTTATTAACAGCTTGTAAAAGCATAATTCTTGCAGTGTCAATATAAGAGTAACACATACAGCATTTGTAGATATATATATGCCAGGTGTTGTGTACAACCCATTCACAAATGCTCTTGACAGTACAAGCCTACAGTTTCAATAGGAACCATGTTTTTTTCTTTAATCACTATATAATATACAAATATAATCCTTGTTGACATCATGATAAGCTTCAGATCTTACAAAGTTTCTTTGGTGTCCTTGAAATAATAAAAGTCCAGATGGTATTTTAAGGCACTTAGATGTCATATGCAGTCACTAAAGATAAGATTCTTACATAGCAGGTCAGTTCTTTCCATCCTGAAGTAATTCAGACTTTTTTTATTAAAAATTAAATCTTTTACTGTAGCATCTTGAGTTACCTACTGATTTGTCACAACTTCATTATGTAAAATGAGAAGAGGTTAAATGTTTCAGGCTGGAGTGAAAGAGAAAATGGAGAGCTCAGTTTCATTCTTTGTGTTATGCTTAAAATGTTTTTTGGATCCTACGTAACCAGAGACTGAATAAAAAGTTAGTAGATCTTCTGATACACCACCTCAAGTTGTTACCACTTCTGTCAAGCAAAGCAGGACTTGGTACATAAGCAACCATGTATTACCTCCAGGGGAACCTGAGTGCTGTAAGAATTCTACCATCAGATGGAACTATTTCTTTTAATGGCAAGAAACACTATTGCTTTGTTTTTTCCCTTTTAAATGAGACAACATAGTGGCCCTGATCTAGTAATCTGATGTCATTTTTGGAAGAAGGTTTTCAAAATTCTGTCATAGACATCAAAAGTATGGCCATCTGAAATGACTTTAGCAATTCTAACAAGCCTCTCTTCCATCTCTCTCATTTTTCTGAAGCACTAATTTGTGCTATTAGATATGTGCCAAAGCAACCTAGAAATGGCTGTTCTCATCAAGAAACTTCTATCTGTATGCCAGTGGTATGTCAGTGGTACTCGGTGAAAAGACAGGAGGCAGTGGGTGCAAACTGAAGTACAAGGGGTTCCAGTTAAACATAGAAAATGCTTTTCTTCACTCTGAGAGCAGTCAAGTACTGGCACAGATTGTCCAGAGAGGTTGTGGAGTCTCCTTCCTTGGAGATACTCAGAACCTGACTGGATGTGGCCCTGAGCAGCCTGCTCCAGGTTCGACTACACCGTCTCCCAAATGTCCCTTCCAACCTCAACTAGTATGCAATTCTGTGATACTCTGACACCATGGATTTGCTCTCATAAATGAGAAAGGCATGTTGTGCAGGTAGACATAAGCAATTTCATTTGCAGAACCCCTTGTATGGTTCACATTGTATACAATTTACTTCTGAATTGATAGCAAATAGTCTGTTCAGGGAAAAAGAAGTAATATGTCATACAGTCACATTCTTTGCCCCAATTAATTGACCTATCCAAAAAAGGGCCTCAGTTTGGGCAGAAAAGAGGCATCATATCCCCCTTAATGATTTCTTACATTCACATTTCAAAGATGTGTACATGGTTTTAACCTGCATGATTCTGTTAAGGTCAAGGCAAGGAGGTGATGTAGCAGCTATACTCTGTTCGTTATGTAAAATAAAAGAACTGAATAAAATACTCACCTAAGACAAAAGTATATGATTGGACTGGGAATTTTAGTATATGCTGCCTTATCCCTTGAAATACAAGTACTCTAAAGGGAATGTGTTCATCTGATATGTGGAAAATATCCAATGTAATAAAAGAGAGCTCTTTCATAGTATACTCACTGGAGTGACCCAAATCTTACTGGCACCTGCATAATCCAGAAATGTTCAGGACACCCATCTCTAAAGTCAACTTGTTCAGTTCCCTGCTTGAATTTAAAACTCCTCTAGTTATCAGCCTTTCTCCAGAATGTAAGTGATACTTTGTAGAACAGTGTGTCCCCTAAAAGGTGTGATCCATATCTGCATCTTTTAAAATACCTTTTTCATAAAAAATTGCCAGAAAATTGACACATTTCTGTGGGTAATACCTAACCAAGACGTCAAATTCTTAAAGCACTCCTTTGCATCGCTCTTCCAGATTTATTTTGCAGTGAACACTTACCTGAACTAATTCATCCAGACACATACCAATAAGGTATTCAGTTTTATTGTATTACTGCATTATTATAATTGAGTCATAGATTAGACCTACAGTTAACAGTAAGGAAAGGAACATTTTAAGGGATTTTAATTTGTTCTTGTGAATTGTGTGAAGTTGTGGATAAACTTCAGAATCTTTCTGATTTGGTAAGAGTATTAATACCAGCCCATATTCATCATAGACTAGAGAATTTCCCAAATGCCTCGAGAAAAAAATCCAACATACTTCTCACACACCTTTTTAGTAATTGCCTACTCCTGCCAAAGTTGTCTAAAATCTCTAAGCAAATGTAACTAAAACTGATTGGGAACTCTAGATATATATCACTGTCTATAATAAAAATTCAGATAATACTAACAATAGATGCATGAACACAGTCAGTGTCTCATAGCAATAAAATTTATAACTCTCGAAGACCCCATGTCACTTTATGCTTTATCAAGAGCTATGGAATGATAATGTTTAAGATTCTTTCTGGCTGTTTAACAACCTGTTGGTGGGAAAGGAAAGACAAAGTTAAAGATCCATCACAGAAGATGACTTGCTGGCAATGTCCTTTCTTTTCTGAAATAGTAGAGCACGTCTAGTATTTCTACTCAACCTAGGAATGACAGTAGTAAATGAGTAGCATGGCAGTCTGTCAAGTAGCTCTCTCCTTATCAATAAGGAGAACAGTAGATTACAATAAGAGCTATCCAGAAAATGGAGAAAATATAATAAAAACTGTCCAGTCTTTCATAAAATATTTTGATTCAAAACAGTGGACAAACAGTTTTGAACATACTATCATTTTCTCTCGTGATTTTCCAATTTTCCAACATTGATATCTCATTTGTTTCAGAAGGGATACAGCTTCCCTCCTTTATGGAGAATTGTGAATCAAATTTATACCATTGAAGAGAAGAGGTAGTTTCATACATGAACATTTCTTTACATAAAGAACTTTCTTTACATACTGCATACACTTTAATAAATCTACTAATGGTCCCATAAGCATCACTGAGCATAATGATTTTTTTTTTTTTTTTTTTTTTTTTTTACTATTCCAAAAGATTCACTGGGAAAATTGTTTTTTTTTTTTTTTTTTTTTTTTTTACTAATCGTAGTTAATCCACTCTCTTTTATCAAGATGTTTTAAAAAATACTCAAACCATAAGCACTTTCACTGGGAGAATGAAGGCTTATATATATCTCATATGTAAAGCTGAGCTCTGCTAGTTCTTGTTAAAATAGGACTCAATTCATAGATTCACAATTTTTTAATAATAAAAAGGGCTGTTCTGCTTATATATTCATATTTCCTGTATAGAGTAGACCATGAACTTTCACATAGTCACTTTCATCAAACCCAATAAATAGTAGCTAGACTGGAATACAGTAGTAAGAAGCAATTGAGCCTGTGGATGGCAATTGATAAAATAGATCCTGCATTTGGGACCACAAAGATAAGCTCACAATGAAAGAACAATAATGAAAAGCCAATACTTTTAAATGTTAAATTGTGCTTTAATTAATTTGAACATTTCAGTGAAAATTCTTTATAATCAATTAATGAACTGAAGTATTGCCAGCAATTGTAATCAAATACATTGTAATCACAATAAATGTATTTATGTTCATGATACATCTATGTATCTTAAGATGATAGCTTTGCCATTATTATGAAGTATGGCAGCTCTCATATTTTTTAGTTCCTTTTTTTTTTTCTTTTTTTTAATATCCAGTTACTGTTTCATTTACCTTATTATAAAACATAATTAATGATTATCTGTTACTAAATAAAACATTTCATTGTGCATCAGTTGGTTAATCATACCTAAAATCCCTACAAGAAAAGTTTTGGTTAAGGAATAAAAAAGAAATGATGAAAGAACCCAAGTAGTTCTGTAGATTCTTAATTATTCAGAGAAACTTGAAGTGCTATAGAGTGAGTTTACAGTATAAGCAGGGTAATGCTAAAAAATAGTTGCTTATTACAGTAACAGCTCTTTAATGTATGTGTATAAGCATGTACATTAATAATTTTGAAGATTTTGTTTTAAAGATTGTTGAATATTGGTATCTGTTGTTGTGTGGAAGTGGAAGATGAACCAATGAGAGAATGAGCTCTAGATAATAGAGAAATGTCAGATACAATGGAGCAAATACACTAATGACAAGGGAGCTGTTTATCTTCCTTATCTCCTCTCCTTAAGAAGCTGTGAGAAAGCATAGTCATGAGTTGAAAAAAAAAAGAACTTCAAGAAGAGCTAAAGGCAAAATGAATTTTAATTAAACAATCAAAACAAAGATCAGCATGTACCTCCTGTAAGGAGCAAATGGACAATAAATAGATATGATCAGATTGCTACATCTGTTCTTGTATTTATTCTACGTGTATTTGAATAAATAGACTACATTTCCTATTTAAGTAATTTTATTTCTTAATAAGGACTATGTTCTGAGTCTTTTCTGTCTTGTGCTTCATCATTTTTTCATCTTAATCAAGTTTTAGTAATTTGTGCACCTGTGGCAGTTTGTGGCTTTTAAACTTTTTTCTGGTTCACTTTCAGTAGCCTCAGCCTTCTTGAGCTTCCTAACAGGGCCTTTGCTGAAGATTTCTTTGGCTTTCCTACTGTTTTTTTTTCTCCCCTCTACTTTCTTTCTCATTGAATCTTTTCCAAACTCTTCCATTCTTTCTTTCAAAATTGAAAAACTTGTAGACAGTGATGTCTTCACTTTCCAGGAGGATGTTTTGCCAATCAGGCTTGTGAGCCCCCATTTACAGTTGCTGTTGTCTTCGTGTATTTTATGACTCAGAATCTCCCTAAAAGCAATGAGGCAAAGCCTTGCCTATACTGTCTTGCCTTGTACTGCCCTGGGGAGGTACTTTGCTACTTTAAGACTTTAGGATTTTTTACTTTCTAGTCATCTTCGCTGTCTTTTCTTCTTAATACCTTCCTGATGTTGTTACAATTATCTTCCACAAATCAGTGTACTGTGAGAAAGATGAACAGCCCTACAGTGGTGTTTCCCCTGCATGGGGAGATGGTTCCGTTGTTGGAAACTGTTGCATATGTTGCATATTCTCTCAGGTGGGAGAATTTTCTGTGGTAAAGGAGAAGAATCTGCAAGGATAAAAAAAGACATCCTGTAGCATGATCAGAGATGAACAGGCTGAGCCAAGAGTTTAACCAAAGGAGATTTTCCTAGTTTGATGGCAAGTCTGAGAGTAAGGGTCTGCTTTGTAAGGGTTAATGTAAGGGTTAAATGGAGTTTTATTTACAAGATCTATTTTGCACTGAACGTATTTGCTTGTTTGTTTGTATTTTTTCTTTTAGGAGTTCATTGTATGGAATTCTATTCTGGTAATAGCTAGGTTTCTATATTCAAAGCCCCTGTGGTGGTATTCTGTATTTCTCATTAATTTTAAAGTCCAGTCTTTGTCTCTGTACACCTTGCTGTACTGATCCATAGTATTACAGTTCTCTTGTTCTATGTATTTGGTCAAGTTGTGCGTATTGGTAGCAAGAGAGTTATTTAATAAACACATAGGTTCAGCAACATGGAAACATTTGGTCTCTCTGGTAGAACAGAAAATCTGTTGTAGGATCTTCTGATATACTTTTAGCAAGAGTTCAAATGAACTGTGAGCTCCAGATAAGAATTATCGTATTGATTCCAGGTTATTTTTACGTCTTTGTTTCATATCTGGCCTTTCTCCTCTGCTATGAGATCAATGCATCTAGTTATGCAAAACCTGTAAAGCTGTATGGCACTTTTGGCAGACTATATGAAATACATGTACAAATGGTGTATATGAAAAAAAAAGATACTCTACCTAGTACTGCTAATTAAATACAGACTTTAAAGTCTAAGAGACTCCCATAATGTCATTACTTTGGAAAGCACATTCTTGAAAGATGCCAAGGAGTTGGTCAATCTCAGAACACTATGCTGTTTTGATGACTGCATCTGTGACATGCTTTGGCCAGATTAGACATTCTGATGTTGAGTAATCTACCTCAAAATTCAGTCTGAATAAATTCGGAACCTTACAGTCATCTGCTAGTGTCTTCTGTGCTGTGGTTGCAGCTGTTTAAGACCAAAAATTCTATAATGGGCAAAACAGACTTAACTTGGGGAAAATGAATTTAACTTACTGCCAATTTAAATAGATTCAGATAATGAGAAACAAAATTCAAACATTCAAACAAGAAAGTTTAACAGTTCTTTGCAGATAACTGCAGTTGCATATTGAAACTGAAGTGTTCAAAATGCACTAAAGGTTATTGAAGTTGTAAAAGAAAATGATTTCTCAATGCTGCACAAATGGGAGGGGAAAGACGTAGATTTAGGTTGTGGATGTTCGTTCCCCTTCAGCATTGTATTGGGTGCAGATGGCGAGGTGCTGGCAGTGGGGGGCGCTGCAGGGGCGGGCTCTGTGGGGAGCGGCAGGGGCCACGCCGCGCTCCCCCGAGCCGCGGCCCTACTGCGGGACTGAGCTGAGTCTGTCAGCGAAGCTGGTGCTGCCTCTGTGAAAAGGTATTTAAGAAAGGGCAAGAACACCAGAGAACAGTGAGGAAAGGAGAAACGGCCCTGCAAACACTAAGGTCAGAGAAGAAGGAAGGGGAGGTACTCCAGGCACGGAGTGGTATTGCTCAGCAGCCTGTAGAGGACCCCATGCCAGAGCAGATGGACATTCCCAGAGGAACGGCAGCCTGTGGAAAGACCATGCTGGAGCATGGAAAAAGTGTGAGAAAGGGAAAGTGGGTGGCAGAGAGAAGTGGGCTGTTAACCCCACTATCTTCTCTGTGCTGCTTGGGGCAGGGGTAGAGGAGATGAAAGTGAAGGAGGGAAGTTGAGCTTGAGCAAGCGGGGAGGAAAGGTATCTTCATGTTTGTCTTTTTGTTTCTCACTACCCAAATCTATTTTAATTGGCAGTAAATTAAATCAATTCTCCCCAGGTTGAGTCTGTTTTGCTTGCAATAGTAACTGGTAAGTGGTCTCCCTGTCTATCTGGATCCATGGATTTTCTCAGCCAGTTTTCTCTGCCCATCTGGTGGGAAGTGAGTGGGGGGCCAGGTGGGTGTTTGGCTGTTAGCCGGGGCTAACCCATCACACACACTACCATCAGCCGTGCAGATAGAAACCCAGGGTGTTTAAAGAAGCAGACCAGCATAGAGCTTAGTGGTAAGCCAATACTGAACTGGCTTGATATATTTGGTCTATATCGTGCAACAGTTTGGATTTTTAGTCCATAACAGTTCTAAAGAAGTATGACTGTGTACTATCTTACAAAGACCGTAAACTGTTCTCACACATGAGCAGCATGATGTGTTAAACATCTAGTAGTGACTATGCATGTTTTATGTATATACATATGAAAATGTCAAGATTTGGGAGTCCTTAAAGTAGACAGAGGAGGTATCTGCTCAGTTATGTTACTATTTAGTGTATCTTGAAATACAAGTTTATTTCACACATTAAAAGCATAAACCAGTAAGTGCCTATATAAACAATGTTTTGCCCAGATATCTTTAATCACTGTTGTACTTGTTCTGACCTCATACTTTTCAAGACTACATAAAACTATTTATAAAAAGCATGTAGTCACGATTTTTTTAGTCACTGAAATGAACAAGAATTCAGCTCTCAAACTTTTTTTTAAACTCGGTTTAGATACTTTGTATTTTTTTTTCTTCTAAGTATGCATTTATTACTCTTAAAAGACAGTATATGGAGACTACTCCTGGCAGCTACAAAGAAAATTTTACTCCAGCCACTTCCATAATTATTAGAGAAAAATGTATTGATAGAATTTGTATAGGAAATATGTCTGGTTTTTCTTCATTAGTTTGTGTTGAGTTAAACATGGATTTAGATTTTTAACTGTATCAAAATATCTCTCTCTCCAGTTGACACAACTACTTTGAAAACAGACTAAAACAGACATAAATGGACCAAAATGAATATTTTACATGGGAACTAACTTTATTTTCTGGCTGACTTGTATCAGAAGTCTGTTTTGTACATGTTCTATGGCTTGTATAAAATACACAAAGTAATGAGGCTCATCATTATCATGCTATTGTCATTTCAAAGCATTGAAATGCAAAAATTAGCATTATCATTAGTTCCACAAGTTTTTTCCACATAATGAAATAATTAGTCAGTATAAACTGAATGTTTCAAGTCACTGGCAAGGAATAAATTCATAGACTCCTTGCAAGTAGTACTTGCACAGTTTTTTTACTTCCTCCATTATGCAGGCGTTAAGATTTTAGATGTCTGTTCTGGTGTCCAGTCATAAAAAATGAAGGGAAAATAGAGCTCATTCAACCCATTTGCATACCCTAGGACAGGATCAACTATATCTTCCTCAGTCCAGGTTAGAACGTATTTAGCCACTTAGGGGTGATTTATATAGCTCTGGAAAATCCTAGCTTCTCTAGGATATGTATTTCTATGTTCCTGTTATTGAAGTTAAACCTGTTTGACTCTCCATGGGCTTGGAAGCAGTTTATCCACTTACTCTTGAAAGTTCATTATGTTCTTTCCTCATTCTTCTCCCTAAGTTTAGCAGGCATCATTCATTCAATCTTTCTTCAACAATGATGTCTTACAAGCCTCTGATCATTCACGTTTCTCTCTCCTGACTACCTCCAGCTGATGCCTAAAACTAAATGCAGCACTCTAAATGAGGCTTACTAGTGCGAGAGAAAAAGATTACTTTTTATGTTGCAAATGTAGCATGAGATCTCCCTCCTGTGCAAGATGACATTTCAACTTCTGTTCAGTTTGTATGTACTAAATTCCCAGGTTGCCTCTGAACTACTGCTACCTGACTAGTTACTCCCCACTGTATGTAGACAGTTTACTTCTTTTTCTCAGGTGTGAAGTGTTGTACATACTGAGTTCTGCCCTGCTTCTTCCTCACATGCCACTCCTCTGGCTGGTCTGTCTTGGACTCGCCATTCTACTCCTCTCTTCTAGTGCTCCCCAGGGCTTCACTTCATGTACTGCTTTCGTAAATATTCCCTTTATTATACCACTCACAAAAGCAATAGTAAAAATAGATCCTTGCCTTGCAGAACCACTCGATATAGCCCTCGGTTCTGACAGGGAACTACTAACAACTGCTTTCCAACTATAGTTTGCAACTGGTTTGCACCTCTTTCATCTGCACCATGCTTTTCAAACTTGTTTATCAGAATGTCACATCAAAAGAATTAGGAAAGTCAAGTTATGAAATCTACTGCTTTTTCTCTCTTCTTAGGGTCTGCTATCATGTCAGAGAGGGAGATTAGATTGGTTGACAGTATGTGTTCATGATAAAGCCATACTGACTTCTCATCTCTTTCTGTTTCTCTCTGTACTTAAGGCAGTTTGTTCTAGTATTTTTTTATTTTTTTTTTGGAAATGATTTCAAGCAAGAGATCTATAAATATAAATGCTTGGTTCTTACCTTTTAAAGATGAGAAGTATGATGCCACTTTTATTTTCTGAAATTGCAAATGCTTTTTAGAATTTCTCCACGACAGCTGCTAGAGACTCCCACTTTATATCAGCCATTCTAGGGATCATAGGTGTGCATCAGCCTAAACAGACTTAGAAATACATAACCTATTTAACTACTTTCTAAACTACTGTTTTCTTCTTCTTGCCTATTCTTACTGCTTGGTATTATGATTTTTTTTTTTTTAAATATACTGGTGAAATATTTATAAATAGATATATAGCTGTAATATGCAAAGACAGTCTCATCACAGTTGTTTTTCTCAGCCTTCAGGTACTTTATTTCAGCTTTGCTATTTATAGTCTCTTCTTCAAATGAACGTGATTTACAGAGAATAATAAACTATTATGATATATATAAAATAAGCTTATGAAGGCATTTAGTCATGTACAATATGCATAGAATATTACCCTTTGTTTGAACTGTAGTAATTGTTCACACAAGAATTAAAACTGGTTTAAGATTTGTATCATCTACATATTCTTCAGGTAAAACTGATGCATTTGTCTAAAGGTATTCAGTTTTTATGAGACAGGAACTGCTTATTGTTTGCCAGGTAGTTTGATTTCTTTTTAGAAGTTATAATCTCTAGGGAAAAAACATTTATTGGTGAATTTAAGGTAAGATATTCTCTAATTCAGTCTTTTCATAGGCAACACATATATTACATCCACTTGATGGTATTCATTATCACAATAATTAAAAATTTTCTGAGAGACTTACAAAAACATAAATCACACAGTTACATCCCAGATCATGTTATCAAACTGTATCCTGAATTTAGGATTGAAAATACATAAAGTACAGTTGAGAGTTTAAAGATTAGTGTTAGTTGTGTTAACCACTTATGAAGATAGAAAAGTAGTCTGGATTAATACTAGAAACAATGTGTTTAAAAAAAAAAAAAAAAGAAAATTGAGGTAATATTACTGAAAAGTGTAGGAGTTTGGGCAAGTGAGAGCTATGAGTTCTTTATATATAAAGATGTATGGGAAGTTGTTTGCAGTCTTGGAGCTGTAAGAATAAATGGTATTTCAACTGAAGATATAAATTCATCTCAAGATATAAAACAAATTTCATCCAAAGTTAGCATGCTCACCTGAGTGTGGACCAAAACAGAATCAAGAGGTCTTTTCTTAGTCCCTGATTGTGGAAGATTGTAACTTCTGGTTACAGAAGTAAGTTAATATTAAGTAAATATTAACATTTAAGATTGATGTCTTTTATCATTTACAAATGTATTTTTAATCACTTTGCAGGAGCAGTCTCTCTGAAAGTAGTACATCTGTACACCTCTAGGACATTTGAATGCTAAGGCCTAACCTCAAGTAGGGCATCTTCATCTGAGATGTGAACTGAGTGAAACGGAGGGGCCTATGTTCAAATCCAGAAATTCAAATTCAAATGGTAAATTCTACTTCAAGGAAATAAACAGGGAATTTTTTCCCTTCTGATTAATCTGTTTTTCTATTACTTGAGAGCAACTATTACCCCTTACACAGCTTCTTGAAAGGCTTCAATGGAGTGATGTCAAGTGGATTAGGCCTAACTGAAACGGCCCGTTTAAAGCATGATACAGTTTCAGGAACATGACATTCCAGTGTTTTGCATTCAAAGCAGTTTATTAGCAATTCAGGAGGCAGTCTTACTGTTGCAATAATACTTGAATTTATTGTACAGTGAAGGCCGGAGTTAACTTAATCCCACACACATTGCTGACCCCTGAATTCATATCTAAGCAAAAGTAACAAGGAGGTTTTTTTCCTGAGCTGTTCTCAAGTGCTCTTCAGCTAAGGCCTGGCAGTATTAAGTTACAAAGTAGGCAGCTTTCTTACTCCAGTGATTTTGCATCCTGCTTTTATTTTGCAAGTTAGTGAATATAAACACATCCTTTGGACCTTAATCCTACAGACTTTCAGTCAGCTACGTTTGCTAGTGACAGGCATTGATAATGTAATCACATATAATAACTGTAAACTAAGTATATGGAGAGTGTAAATTCTATGAAAATAAATTTGATAATGATGTAATTTAAAGTACAAAAGGCTGCCAATCCTTTTAAACATTGTTTTATTAAACCTGCCAATAATGAGAAATGGTCAAATTGCTATATGATCATTGCTGTAAACTATATATTTCTATCCTATCTAAACATATATTTAGAATTACAGAGTCATGTAGATTGGAAAGGACCTTCACTGGTCACGTAGTCCAAAGCAGTTGGACTACAAAGCAGTTAGAGCAGGCTCGTGGCCTTGGATGTTATTTCACCTATCAAGTTAACCTACTGACAGTTTACTCCTCCCTCTTATTTTGCACTTAACTTTGACACTGCAGGGAGGTCTGAAAGGAAAAGGAAGTATGAGAATTTCAAGGAAGAAAATTTCTGAAAACAAATTTTTTTAAGGATTATTATATTTTGCATCTTGGAGTGATTTTCTTTAATTTAGTAGTTAGGAGTGCCTGCACACTTCCCCCTTCTTGATTCCCACCTGATCCTGAATGTGTCATTAACTGATTGCTAGTTACTAAATGTATAATAAATTGGTTCAGTCCTGGTTTGATTAAAAACACAAGGGTTGAGCATTTTTTCCTGTGTCAGGTGGCAAACAATGCTTTGCTGTGTGCTTGTGCAGAGACCTGTGTGCAACTTCCATTTGCTGCAAAGGCAGAGCAGGTGGCGGGAGCATGCGGTGGTGATGGCGATCACAAGCTGAGTGACTTTTGGGGGATGTTCTGCTTGCCTTGTAATCTCATGAGACCTGGTGGAGTGTGCCTCACCCCAAAGTGGCAGGCACCTGCATGCAATTACTGTTAGCTGCTTCATTGCTCCTTAGCATAGTGGACAGTGTCTGCAAATTAGGATGTACTTTGTGTGGCAGAGGCTGTGGAATTTAAGATGCTGTGAGGAGTGAGCAAGACAGTACCAGAATTACAACTCTGGACTTCTTGGGATAATCCCATGTGAAGCTGCCTTGGAGGGCAAAGGGGCCCAGGAGAGCTGGCTAATCTTTAAGCAGACCTCTTCAGGGCACAAGAATTGTCCCTTCCTGTCAACCAGGCATGGCAGAAGGTGAGCATGGATGAACACGAAGCTCCTGACTAAGCTCAGACATGAAAAGGGAATACACAGGTGATGGAAGCAGGGACAGGCTATATGGAAGGGATACAAAGACATTGCCCACTCATGTAGAAATGGAGTGAGGAAGGGCAAAGCTCAGCTGGAGCTGATGCTAGCAAAGGAGGTGAAGAGCAGCAGAAAAGGTTTCTCTAAATATATTGTTTGAAGCTGGAAGGTTAGAGATGGCATAGGCCCATTGCTCACTGGGGCAGGGGACCTAGTGACAAGGGTCAAGGAAAAGGCTAAGGTATTCAGTGCTCTTTTTGCCTTACTTTTCACTAGCAATGCTTGTTCTGTGGCCCCTTGGGTTCCTGAGCCTCCAAATGGAGTCTGTGGGACTGAAGCAGTGCCCACAGTATGGGAAGAAAGAGTTAGGAATCATTTAACCCCCTTGGAGGTACACAAATATGTGGGACTAGATGGGAGGCATCCAAGGGTGCTGAGGGTTCTTGATGATGTAATTTTGAGACTGCTGTCTGTCATCTTCAAAAGATTATGGCAATCAGAGAGCTTCCTGATGGGTACAAAAAGGCAGACATCACACTCATCTTCAAGAACAAGAATGTGGATCCAGGTAGCTACAAGCCAATCAGCCTCACCTCAGTCCCTGTGAGCTTTATGGAGCAAATCCTCTTAGAAGCTGTTTCTAAACACAAGAATGACAAGAAGGTGATTGGGAGTAAGTGTTTATCAAGGGCAAAACCACGATGACAGGATCGAGTGCACTGTCAGGGTGTTTGTGGACAACATCAGATTGAGTGGAGCAATCACTACAGTGTAGAGCAGGGCTGCTTTTCAGAGGAATCTGGACAGATTGGAGCTATGGGCTGAGGGGAACCTGATGGAGATCAGCAAAAGCAAGTGCAAAGTCCTGTGCTTGGGATGGAATCATTCCATGCAACCGTGCAATCTTGAGGCTGTCTGTGTGGGAGACAGTTCTGCAAAAAAGGTCCTGGGTGTCCTACTGGACAAGTTGAACATGAGTTGGCAGTGTGCCCTTGCAGCAAAGGAGGTGAACTGCATTGTGGGCTGTGTTAGCAAGAGTGTAGCCAGCAGGGCCAGGGAAATCTTCCCCTCTATTTGGCACTTGCGAGACCATATCTGGAGTACTGCATCCAGTTTTTGGGCTCCCTAGTGCAAGAAGGATATTTACGTTCTGGACTGAGTCCAGGAGCTGCCATCAAGACGGCTGAGGGCTTGAGCACAAGGTATATGGGGCAAGTCTGGGGGAACAGGTTTTGTTCAGCCTCAAGGAGAGAAGGCTCAGAGGAGACTCTATTGCTGCCTACTGCCATCTCACAGGAGGATGCAGAGGAGATGGAGCCAGACTTCTCCCAGAGATGCAGTGATAGGACAAAAAGCGATGGACATAAGTGGGAACATAGGAAATTCTAATCAGAGTTTTTTTCTTTTTATAACAGTGATGATCAAATGCTGTAAAAGATTGTGTCATGTTCAAGACTTGGTTGGCCATAGCTGTAAGTGACTACAGGTTGCTGTAGGCTTGCTTTGACCAGGGGATTGGCATAGTT
The DNA here is from genome assembly GCF_000690535.1 of Cariama cristata. Taxonomy (NCBI): domain Eukaryota; kingdom Metazoa; phylum Chordata; class Aves; order Cariamiformes; family Cariamidae; genus Cariama; species Cariama cristata. Next base: position 28,792 of record NW_009622478.1, on the reverse strand, counting down.
GACTTTTGGATCACCTTCCAATCTAAATCATTCTATGATTCTATGAAACCTGTATGCTAGGTGGGACAGGGAAAACTTAAGAATGGCAATATAAATAATGGAACTAAATAAACAATAGCTGAAGGTGTAGCATGATGAAATTTAATTTTTTTTGTTCAACAGCAAATTTTTAAAAATATTTCTTGCAGAAAATAATTTTGAAATAAATATTTTTGTCTTATCTGAGGTAAACTGGATGAATTTCAATTTAGCATTGCTTTTGCAAATTTCTCTTTTTTCTGTTGGCTTTAGCTGCCTGATCAATCTTAGCCACTGTATTTCCAAATTGTTTACTTGATTTTGTTTTTATTTGGTCTTTCTTAAAATGCATAAAAATCCTTGTTATTTTTATACATAGAAGTTTTTGGACATCTGTAGAAAAAAATCAAGAACGCTTATAATGTCGTTGATAAGCTGTGCTTAACGCTGTGCTTTATTTAGCAAAAAATAGAATGACTCAATAACGGGTCTTAAGTTCCAAGCTAATTGATCTTCTTTTGTCCAATAAGATTGCTTTAAACAGTAATCAGTTCTAGACGTACTTTGGGTATCCAAGTGGAAACATTGAACTGCATGTCTTACACCATCACAGACCATGTATAAGCAAAGTTGCACAAAAAAAATGTAACTTCAGTCACTCTGTGGCACAGAGAAAGTAACACTAAAGAAATGAGAGTTCTTAATGCTACACAGTACTACTGTGGGAAGACACCAGTTAAGCAGAAAAGTTTGTTTTTGAAACATAACACTTTCTGTCCTGAACACCACAGGCAGCTTCATAAGTATAAATTCTCTCTCCACTAATGAGCATCAGGGTCACACTTTACTTAAGTTCCTAAATCAATGTCATTATTCTAAAATGTGTTTGCGAAAAAATATTTGTTTGCTATGTGGTGAAGGAGCTTTTAGGGGTTGTTTTTAAGTGACTTTGATTGACCTCAAGAAGAGCTTAAAATACTTCAGTGTCAGAACTTTTCACAGAAGTTTAAGATTTCTGTAAATGAATCAAGGGAGAAAAGAATCAGAAAACCATAGCAGCTATGGGATGATTGTATAAACTAAAACAACTGCAAACTTGTAATTAATAGAATTATAATCTGTTACAGAATTGTTACAAAATGACAATCATAAATATAGACTTTTAATCTTTTCAGAATAAAATGGTCCGTTAGGCAAACATGTTTTTATATCTATATGCATACACACACATATGTGTGTGTATGTATATATGTGTATATGTATCTTTGTGTACGTAGTTTCTGAACTTTTGATGTGAATTCAAAAAGTTAAAATCTAGCAAAGGAATTAATGAAGGCACATTGATGAACATCAAGTTCATTGAATGTCAAATTGTGTTATTTCCCAAATGTTAAAATAGTACTTAATAGCCTTTGATGCAGCAAAATAAAATAGATGTTTTCTTTGATATGCATGTGCAGAGCAAAGATGGCTTTGAAGTCTGTTTTTGTGTATTCCTTTAGCAGCAAAAAACTGACATATGATTGTAAACTTAGATTATTTGAAAGTATGAAAGCACATGAGACTTAAAAGGGAAAGTAGGACAATTTTCTTGACAAAAAAAGTACTGCTGCCTCTAGTGTCAGTGATGTTAATTGACTGTACTTGAACTTTCCCAAGACTTTAGATGAATAGTTTGTTTAAACTAAAGGGATACTATTATGAATAGACTTTATAAATCATAAATGATTTAGAGAAATAATAAAACGCAGTTGGCAAAATGAATGATTTAAAAGTGACTTCTGATTTGTTTTAGGTATAGCTATTGTTTGTCAGTAGATCTTTGAGAACACCAGCCACAACTGAATAGCAAAATATAGGTATGTCCCTTTTGCCCAGTCTGAAGAGGGACACAGAATTTGATACATCTCCTTGCCTTGATTAGGCTTCTGTGAAGTATGTAAACAAGTATTTGAAAGGATTTTTCTCCTCCACAAATATTGAAAATAAACCGGTAAACAAACGTCTCTACTGCTCCACATTTTTTAGATATGATCCCAAAACTTTCTATTCATTATTTCTACACCTGTATTTTGTATTTGGTAATAAAACACATTTTTGTTTCAGAAGTCCTTGCTAAACTGTGTGACAGACAAATGGCTTTTCAGATTCTGTGCCTCTGCAAATTTATTGCCAATCAGCAACAATTTCACAACTGTTTTACTTTTTGATGACTGATGAAAATGTGAAATTTCTTTTACTTCTCTTACGTCACTATATCTAAAGTCTAAAATCACGTTTCTTTGGAAAACCTCTGCTGTTCTTGTTATCCTGTTTAGTGGCATTAATTGTATGCTTATCTTGTTCTCAGTCAAATTGGGCTGTGGCAAAATAAAAGAAATAGCATACCTAAAATGCACGTTCTGCTAACCTGAAGGTTTTCTCTTATTTCCTCCAAATACTGGCAAAATATGATTACTCCTTTGTCTCCTAGAATCTTCCCAGTATTTTAAGATTTGCTAGGGAACTGGTGGCTCACAGATCACTTCAACTTGTACTAGTCTCTCAGGCTGCTTCTGTGATGTCCTTGGCAGTGGTGCTGGTGAACATCTGACAGATGATGCAGACGTACTCCCTTCTGCCATTGTCCTTTTTTCTCTGTGCCCTTTCCTGACCTCTCACTTGTGAACGCAACTCCTGCTCTCTCTGTCTCCTATAAACAGAGCCATTTCCCATTGGCTCAAAGTAGCCTCTCCTTCTCCCTCATCTTATAGATATGGAAATTCCTCTCAGTCATAATTCTCAATGGTGTTATCCAGGCTCTGTGGCCCAAGTAGTCACTGACTGTCTTGAAGTTTCCCAGAGCATTCCCAGTCTAAAGTACATGCAGAAACAAAAATAGCCTGGCTATCTTCGCTAGTATCAGCTTCATGAATACTTTCCCAGACTTCTGAGTAATGTGCTAGGACCAAAATATGCAATTTAGCATGTGAATGTCTAGAGTACATCTATTGTTTTTGAAGACTGAAGCAGGAAGAATGCTTACATAACAACTCTGCATTAGGAGCTCCTAAGTAATCACAAGCATGAAAGAAATGGTGGATCAGCATTAGTGATGTGTGATTGTGTTCTGCTTTGTAGCTTAAAGTACAAGATAAAAGGGATCAGGCAAGGGCAGGCAGGGCAAAAATTGAAGGAATGAGGTGATCCTTCACTGCCTTAGGAAAAGTATAGGCTTAATGGTACTTCCTTAAAGCTTCATGTTTCTGTTCTATTGCCCTAGAAAATGGTTTGGACATTTAAGATTAATGGTAGCCAATTTGCTAGGCAGTTAGTGTGGGCAGTGCCACTCCCAGTAGATCCAGTGGTGGATGAATGTACTGTCTTCCAAAGGGTGCTGTGATCAAAGCAAGCTTCCAGTGGTTCAGCAGTATGTAGAACAACAGTTGCTTTAGGATTTTAGTTAAATCCCCTGTTCTGAGTGGGGTCACATGTGGCAGGCAGTGAATAAACTGTGCCATTAAAAACTCAAAGTTCAGTCAATCTCTGACACAGGTCCCTCCCCTGTGCTTAGAAGAGGGGATGGTCATTTCTTGAGAGCGGGAATATGTGTCTTAGCGAGTCTAAGGCTGGAGTGAGATGCAGGTGAAAGGAGGGCCATAGAAGGGAAGAGTACACAAATATGTCTCTGTTTCACTAGAGTCTTACCCTGCAAACACACTACACAACAAAGCAATGAGTTATTTTTTATTTCTATGGTAAATCGAGGTGACAATATAGACACATCTCTAAATACTTATTATTCAGGCTTATTGAATATATGATGTCTAAAAATTTTGTCACTTGTAAAGTCGTTTACAAGAAAAATATTCACACGTCTTATTGCAGCAATTTTGAAACCTTATTTTTGTCAGAAATCATATGTCTCTCAGACTTCAAACTTTCAGGCCATCACAATTTCAAATTTGAATAAGAGAGGTACCTCACTGAATGCAACAGATACATGCTTTGCTAATCTTCTAAAACTCCAGATTCTCTAATTACAAACCAAAACCAAACCCCAAAATTAACTCAAAAGGGCACTATCACTAATTTATTTTCAACCACAGAAAACAGATGATGATGCTTTTCATGATCGGGAAACAGAAGTAAATATAAGGATACTTAACAGCAGAAAAATCCTAACTCTGTTTCCTGAGGAAACACATAATTAAAATACCCGTGGTAATACTGGATGAAATTCCTGTGTGTCAGAATGAAAGTACTTCAGCAAAATATTAACTTACACATTGAAATATGTAAGGATTTGGGAGGAAGGAAAGGAGGAGAGGGGAGGGGAGGGCAGGAGGAAAAAATACCAAAAGCATATTATTCAGTATTAAATATTTTAAAACCTTTCATTTCTTCAAAGGACAATGTAAGTACAAAGCTAGCTTTTATGATGAAGGGGAGTGGGGAATAAATGAGAGAAGCATTATGGTTGTCTTACCTATGTATTACAGAATCAGAATCATCAGGGTTGGAAGGGACCTCTGGAGATCACCTAGTCCAACCCCCCTGCCAAAGCAGGGTCACCTACAGCAAGTTGCACAGGAATGCATCCAGGTGGGTTTTGAATCCCTCCAGAGAGGGAGACTGCCCAGCCTTTCTGGGCAGCCTGTTCCAGTGCTCTACCACCCTCAAAGTATAGAAATTCTTCCTCATATTAAGATGAAGCTTCCTGAGTTTCAGTTTGTGCCCATTTCCCCTTACCCTTTTCCTGAGCACCACTGAAAAGAGTCTGGCTCCATCCTCTTGACATCCACCCTTAAGGTATTTATAAGCATTGATGAGATCCCCTCTCAGTCTTCTCTTCTCTGGGCTGGACAGATCCACTTCCCTCAACCTTTCCTCATAAGGGAGATGCTCTGGTCTCCTCATCATCTTTGTTGCCCTCCGCTGGACTCTCTCCAGTAGTTGACTGAGGAGTCCAGAACTGGACACAGGACTCCAGATGTGGCCTCACCAGGGCAGAGTAGAGGAGGAAGATAACCTCCCTCGACCTGCTGACCACACTCTTCATAATGCACCCCAAGATACCATTGGCCTTCTTAGCCACAAGGGCACATTGCTGGCTCACAGTCAACTTGTCCACCAGGACTCTCAGGTCCTTCTTCACCGAGCTGCTCTCCAGCAGGTCAACCCCCAGCCTGTACTGGTGCATGGGGTTATTCCTCCCTGGGTGCAGGACCTTACACTTGCCCGTGTTGAACTTCATCAGATTCCTTTCTGCCCAACTCTCTGGACTGTCCAGGTCTCTCTGAACAGCAGTGCAGTCTTCCAGTGTATCAGCCACTCCTCCGAGTTTTGTATCATCAGCAAACGCTGAAGGTACACTCTGTCCCTTCATCCAGGTCATTGATGAATAGGTTAAATAAGACAGGACCCTGAGGAACACCACTAGGTACAGGCCTCCCACTAGACTCTGTGCCGCTGATCACAGCCCTCTGGGCTTTGCCATTCAGCAAGTTCTGAATCCACCTCACTGTCCACTCATCTGACCCACACTTCCTGAGCTTACCTATGAGGATGTTATGAGAAACAGCGTCAAAAGCCTTGCTGAAGTCAAGGTAGACAACACCCACTGCTCTCTGCTCATCTACCCAGCCAGTCATGCCGTTGTAGAAGGCTATCATATTGGTCAAGCATGACTTCCCCTTGGTGAATCCATGTTGACTACTCCTGATAACCTTCTTTTCCTCCAGCTGCTTAGAGATGACATCCGGAATGAGCTGCTCCATCACTTTTCCAGGGACGGAGGTGAGGCTGACTGCCCTGTAGTTCCCTGGGTCTTCCTTCTTGCCCTTTTCAAAGACTGGAGTGACATTGGCTTTCGTCCAGTCCTCCGGCACCTCTCCTGTTCTCCATGACCTTTCAAAGATGATGGAGAGTGGCTTATCAATAACATCTGCCAGCTCCTTCAGCACTCGTGGGTGCATCCCTTTGGGGTCCACAGATTTGTGCTGTCCAGTTTCCTTAAATGATCTCTGACCTGATCCTCCTTGACCAAGGGAAAGTCTTCATTTCTCCTGGCTTCCTGTCTTATTTCCAGGGTCTGGGATTCCTGAGGGCCTGCCTTAGCTGTAAATACTGAAGCAAAGAAGTAATTCAGTAACTCTGCCTTTTGTGTACCCTCTGTCACCAGAGTACCCACCTCATTCAACAGCAGGCCCACATTTTCCTCAGCTTTCCTGTTACTACTGATGTGCTTGAAGAAGTCCTTCTTGTTGCCCTTGACATCCCTTGCCTGATTTAATTCCAAGTGGACCTTAGCCTTCCTTGTTGCATCCCTGCATACTCTGACAGCGTTCGTATATTCCTCCCAAGTGGCCTGTCCCGTTTTCCACATTCCATAAACTTCCATTTGAGTTTTGCCAGAACTTTGTTGCTCATCCATGCAGGTCTCCTGCCCCCTTTGCTTGATTTCTTGCTCATAGGGATGCACCGATCTTGAGCTTGGAGGAAGTGGTGCTTGTGTATGTAGTGTATGTGCAGGTAGTAGTACACTGTTGCTTTAAGGCATCTAGGGCTACCTGAGACTCCCCAGAGTATCCTAGACATTTGTACATATTACTTTGAAAATATTTGTCAGGGGCTGAAAAAAAAAGTGATTATTTACATCTGGCAGACTCAAAGACATGTATTGTTCTTTTAGTCTTGGTGTAAACACTTCCTTGAAACCATTTTTTATTAGTCTTGATTACTGAGTATTTGAATTTTCCTGTTGGAAGGAACAAAGATGCAATTATACTTAAATGAAAGAGTAGAAGAGTGAATCAAGTCCAGAAAATGTGAATTATGTGACATTTTAAGTATTTTTTGTCATTGAATGTGAACTTGGCCAAGAAAATGAAAGTTACGTATGGTACAAAGAAGGAAACAAATCAAGATCGGCATTCATAGGTCTCATCCTAGTAAAATATATGTGTAATAAAAATATATTGGTGGGATACCAAGGTTTACATTTTGTTTTAAACTCTTAAAAAATTACTTTGACTTAAAGGTAAAAGGTCTCAATGAGATTAAAAGTTAAATAAAAAGATTATGTTATATTGAATTCTCAACGGAAGCTGTTGTCCTACATAATTTATAGCAAGTTTTTCTTTGATCTTTTATATTTACAGAGGGTATTACTAGTGAATGCAAATTTTAAAATTAAAATACTCCAGTTAATTCTACAATTTATACTTTAAGTAATTATTTGGATTTAGTTTATCTTGAGTCAATGTTGTAGTAACAAACCAGTCATTAAAAAATAAGTTTATGCTTCTACATGTACTTGCAAAATCTGCCTACAACAATCTCATTATCTGGATCAGATTCTGTTGTTAGGACAAGTTTGCAGTTAACTGAAAATGAAGTAGTCACCATTTTAAACTAAGTACGTACCTGATTCTTGATCTTCCTGCCATTTAGGTTTCTACTTATCTTGGGAACTCTGACCTACTGGGCTTACCTATTTGTTGCAGTTTTTAAATTACCAGAGCAGTATTCCAGCAGAACAACGAAGCTTGCAGTTGAAAATGTCTGGCTCTACTTGATAATTGAAACAAAAAAAAAATTCTTAAAAGAGCTAAATACTTTGACCCAGACTTGGCATATGGACAAGAAAATTAATAAAGTCATATCATTCCATCACTGAGAAGCAGAGTCTGGTAAATACTGCAAAGTACTGTTTCCTACAGGCATGTCTGGAAATTTGTCTTGGTTTTCATAGACAGTTATCAGTCAGAGGAACGTCACTGTATCAGAGTACTTAATTTACATCAGAATGTTAACAATAAAGTAAACGACAACTTTGCATGTATAAAAGACTGGGATCCTCAAAAATTGGATGAGGATTCTGTGTCTTTATTTCAAAGAAAAAACTCACAACCAGCATTAATGACCCTGTCCGTTTTCTAGTTAGTGCAGACTTTCGGTGATTCCTTCTACTTAGATACCTGGCATGGGTTTTGTCAAGCAGGAAATGTCTAACTTTAAAGGTGCCATTAAATGAACTGAAACTAAAGGAAAACTAAGACTTAAGATCCTTTCCCTTTTAATCCTTGGTACAGCAGAGTGCTATCAGGACTTAGCCAAGTATAGCCCTGCTCAGATGATGATATACATATTAACAGCTGCATCAGTTACAGACTCAATCTAGCTTATGACATTGGAATCCATAAACAGTTCAGCTTCCTTTGTATCTGAAGCACTTGGTCATATCATTCTTTGGAAACTTATGTAGCAAAAAAAAATTTTATAAAGCATAAATCTTTGATTTGAAAATTAGCGTTTCAGTCCCGAATCTCCCAAACCTTCGTGCACGAGAACACAGTTCTGAATGGACTTTAGAGACTACGGCATGGAATATCAGACTTTGTGGCTGCACAATTATTTGCACAACCTTGAAGAAGCAGCAAAATGCAACAGAACAAGAGAGCAAGAAAAGATCTCAGATTCTGCCTGAAAACCTGCTTTAATTTATATTTAAAATTTTGATATTACATACTACTTTTGGACATTCATTGGATTTCCCTTTCTAACACACAAACTATGCTAGTGACTCTGGAGAGAAGAATGTTCACATTGTCTGTTAAAGATTTCCTCTGTTTTAATAGCCATTCAGTATCCCTTGTTCTATGCTGGATACATATTTTAAAATATTAACTTCTGTAGATAGCTTGCCTTATTTTTTAAATCAATAGCCCTATTTGCAAATTGCGTTTCTTTTTTTAAAACTGGATAAAATAAAGCATTCACAGGGGAAGTACTGATAGCTGATTGTGTATCACTGTCCCAGTTTGCAAATTAGATGTACTCCATCTTTTTCATAAGTAATGAGCACTTGATTCTAACAAAATAAGTAAATTTTTACTGATTATAAAGAATAGGATAAAATGTAGTACATGGCCCAAGTGTTACAAATATCATGACAGTACAGCAGAGAGCTAAACTCAGTAAATAGTGCCAAAACAGAACTGTTTAACTCCTTTGGATTTAGATCTCACCAAGACAGTGAGTTGTGACTCCTTCACACCTGCTGAAAATATCTCGGGTGAGGTCTAATTCAGCACAGTCAGATTCCCAGTTCTCCAGCCCCACCACAAGCTGGGCATTGGAGTCCACACAGAGGTTTTCTGGAGGCTGCTGTGTTATAGGTTCACACAGTGGGCTCTCAAAGGTGTCTACTAAATGATCAGGTTTGCACTTCAGACTAAAGACCCTGCAAACACTCACGTTTGTCATTGTCTCAAACTTTTGGCCCAAATTTGAGTTAATTGTTTCAGCATCCATTAAACTAGCTTAAAAAGTATTCCAGCATAATCTGCATATTTTCTAACCTGGTTACTTACTGCTTTGTCAAGATGTAGGCCACAAACTTTGAGACATTATTTTGAGCACTTTATTGTGTGAAATACAGGTTTTATTTTTTATTTAGATTATAGTCCTTTAACACAAGCAGATTTCCTACTCATTGCTAAAAAGCATGGTATTTTCCAACTCAGAGCTGTAACATGGTGATCAGTATCCATAGTCTCTTTCTATCCATTTCTGGAATCATAACTGTAATGAGTATTTACAGTATGACAGTATTGCTGAAACATCTAATGAAGTATCCTTGTGGTTTTGCTCTAGAAACTGCAGAAGGGGCAAGAAACAATAATAAAAATAGGAACAGGGTTACATATTTAAAATGCCTAGCAGTTGCCTAGCGATACTCTCCACAGTATGTGGAAGAGATTTAGCATTATGCTTGTGCCAGAACTTTGATCCCATTTCTCTCTTCTGATAACTCATCCAGGAAGAAGAAATGACTCATATAAGTAGTTTCCAATCAAATTATTGCCTGACAAGTTGCAGCAACCTGATTTGTACCATCTAGTCTTCATATCTCCCCAAGAGGAAAGAACCTGGTAACTACAGCAAACTTTAATAGATTAGGGGCAATTCTGATTTTGAGGAGTAGAGGGAAAAGTCTTTTTTTAGTTTTATTTTTAAGCTGTAAGATCAACAGGAAGGGTATGAAAAGCATTGCAAGCCATCATTTGAATGTAAGAAAGCCACTGAACTAATTTGCATGTTTATATCTGTGCAAGGACTTTATTTTCTTACACCCAACCATCTGAAGCTGGAAACTAATCCAGACGTGGCCTCAAAAATGTCGAGCAGAGGAGAATAATCACTTCTCTCAATGTACAGGTTAAGATTTTGTTAATAGAGCCCAATAGGCAATTATATTCCACCACTGTACAGTGCATGTTTACTTGTTGACCGCCAGAACCCCCAGATCCTTTTGTGTGCATGTGCTTGGTATTCAGTTATTAGTCCCACCTATAGCAGTGCACAAGTGTAATCTATCCTGAGTGTGGGATTTCCATCTGTCTCTATTGAACTTCTTGAAGCTCCTGTCAGCCCATTTTGGCAGCCTGTCAAGGACCATCTGAACAGTAGCTCTACCTTCTAGCATACTGGTCTCTCCTCAGTTTGGTGTGATGTTCAAAGTTGTTGTGGGTACCTTTTATGAAAATAGGCATAACATTTACCTCTTCGCAGTCACCACTGACCTTTATTGAATGTAAAGGTCTTTGAAGGAGGATAGAGAGCAGCCCTGCAACTACAATGCCTATCTTTCTTAATATCCTTGGATGAATCCTGTCCAGTTCCAAATTATTAATACCAAATAATTTGTTGATTCTATTCTACCAGGCCTTGGAAGTAAGTTTCATCATCTCCTATGCTGGGGAAAGTAAATGAGATAAAAACTTAGGAAGTGAAGCTTCCAGGTCCCAGAGGAGAGAGACGTCTGAATTGTGTGATCAAAGTTCAGGTTTCATCCTAAAAATAGGATATATAGTATGGATTAAAAGAGACAGTTATTTAAGATTCTTAGTAAGCGTCTTTGTAAAACTTAATGACTATGAAGTGTCTGTCCTGTATCTGAAGCAGTAATGTCAAAACTCTGATCTAACTTAGAAGTGTTCATCACAGGACCATGCATTGAGGTTTCTCTCTTCAGTGTTGTGAACTAAGATATCTGGTGCAGGAAATGGCAATTCATGGAAGCCTAGAGCACAGGACACCCTCATTAAGGGCCAGGGATGTGTCAAGATTTCCCACAGTTTGACCTAGAAACTTCCTTGTTGCTGAGACTCCTTCCTGATGGGATTTCAAGGTGCCCTAGGCCTTCGGGAGTTTTCTGGATATGCTTGAGAGAGTGCTGGGTATCCTCTGTTTGTAATACATTTGCCAGGGAATTTATGGCAGAAATTGTTCTTCTGCATCTATCTAAAAATCTTTTAAGAGTTTTAGGAAATAAAGGCTTTTATAGAAACCTTTGCTGACTCTCAGATGAGAAACTTCTCACCTATTTTATAGGAGACAATGTCATAATAGATCCTATGGATTTTTTTTTTTTAATATTTTTAATGAGGATGGGAAACATTGTGAGTACACCTTGTTTTCAGTATGACAGGTTCTGGAAACTGCTAACTTGTCATATTCCTTGAACTGCATTCACAAATGGGATTCAGTGTAACAATATTAACACTACAGAGTTAGGTGGCATTCTGCATTTTGCACAGTTATTTCAGGTTTACATTAAATGCAAAGCACTCAGGATAATAAATAATTAAAAAGTGGAAACGTGTTCATTTAATGAAACCGTCAACATATATATATGGCATGTAAATTTAAATTATTAGCAGACATCCAAGCTGGCCTCCAACTTGGCTTGCTGCAGCTGTATATATGAGTCAGCTCCATACATTATTATAAATCCTGTTAATTAGTGTTTCTTTAAGGATTCCTGAGGTTACAAGCTAAAAGCAGACCATACATTGATTGAATCTTTATCCCTTGGCATACATATCTTAACAGATAGAAGATCAGAAGTGAGACGTATAAGAACTGCAGGAATAAAAATTACTGAAGTCAAAAGAGCTAGCGCTTGAAAAGTCAGATTGTGTAAACGATCATTTCACAGAGTTAATCAGATTTTGAAGACAGTCTGATCACTCGTAGTTCAGGATACTGATAAATTTGCAAGATTCCATCCCCTCTAAACTTTACTTACAGGAATATTGTACATTTCAGGGTTTGCAAGAACAGCTGAGAGAAACTATTTTGCAGTGCAGAACAGCAGAGTTTCTGAGTGGGTAGAAACTCATTGACACCATGCTATTACGAAGAGTGGCTTAAAGAAAGCACAACTGCAACCTCTCTCTGAGGAGAGCAAGTTTAAAAAGGACTTTTGTTGCCTTTCAGCAGGAGGAGCAAAATCAGCCAATCAGTGAACCAGAGACTATATATCTGATTGAAGTTCTGTGTTGGGTCTCTTAAATAATTCCTTCAAACAATAAAAAGCAGCTTAGATCTAGTGAGTGGAAAAACAATCCTTTGATGTCAATCTTTTCTCTTGGATAGATAAACTTGACTTTTCTAAGGGGCAGGAGGGAGAAGGTAAATTCAGATTCAAAAATAAGTGTAGAGTCTGGCACACTACTAGATTTTCTGATGATGTTCTACTTAAATAAAATCAATATTTTAAAACATTTTATGAGGTTCCTCTGTTAATAGTATAATATAATTATCTTCCTAGATATTTGGAAACCTAGAGATTTATTTGATTAGAATGTCACTTTTAACTTTAATTAATCTGCTCTACAATACTGTAAGTAATGTACCTATTGTTATAATTTCGTTTTTTGGAAGCATCACTTTCTGTTACAAAATAAGTCTTGCAGAGAGCAGAATTTCACTTTAACCATGAAAGTATGTAGCTAATAACAACCAGTCCAGGATCTGAAATTAAATTTCGGTACTATGATCATTCATTAACAAAGTTTATATATATGCAGAAATAGAAAGCTACAGGAAAGAATTAAAAACTATTTTTCATTCAATTTCAAGTATTTTCAAAAGCAGCTTTTTTTTACTGTTATTAAGATGCTTATCCTAAAAGTCTTTGTTGGCTTTGAAAATATGTATGTTATTTTTGAACAGTTTAGTCGTCAATCACTGTTTTTGAATCTTTTTTTCCAGGTGGTTAAGTAAAGTAAAATTAAAACAAACCTGCATTTTTGAGTGAAAGAAAATAATTCAGACTGACTCAACCTGATTGTTTATCCTATTTCATTCTCCTTCATTATGTCAAACCCCCCCACTAAAGTAACATCTCAAAATTATTTTTCAAATCAACAGCCCCTTACATTTCAATAAGGATCCATTTTTTTTTTCTTGAAATAGTGCCAGATAATAATTGTAAAGTGACATAATGCCTTACATCAAGCTCCATTAAAAGGAAGGAAAAAATTGTGGTGGATACTTATTTTTTAATAATGTACTCTAACTAACACTTTTTAAACTGTATAACAGCAGATGTAGAGAACTGGGTTAGTTTGTTAATGTCCTTTCAAGAATTCATTGATAGGATGGTAATAAACTAGTTTAATATGGAAATTGCAATGGAAGTTAACAACTTCAACCTGTCATTTTAGGCATTTTTTTTTTTACCATTAATTGGTAAGCAATGGTACTCTAACTCTTGGATGAGTTCTCATAATCTGTGATTTATTGTTATTTAGTCGTGTATGCTATGTAATGTGTGCTACTTGGAGGCTATTCTAGATCTACAAAAGAGTTCTGCCTTCCCTTTATTCCTATAAATCAGCCCCCCAAAGTCTCTTAGTAAAAATCTATGGAAAGTCTAGTTGTATCACACTATGACAGTAGTCATGCTCTGGGTGTTGGGGTGTTTTTTGTAGCACGCGCCTTTCTCCATCTCGTTCTCTATTCATTAGTGATAAATTTTCATTTTGCATTTGTTCTAGTTCATACAATAACACTATATGAATTGTATAGTATTGTAAGAGTGAATTTTAATTAATGACTTCATAGTTTGAAATTTGATTTCTTCAAATAAAGGATGTACAGGGCTTTTTTTGTCCAGAGGGGATGATTTCTCCTTAAAAAACAAATATTAATGAATCTAAGATAGTGTTTCGCACAGCCAAGTTTATGATTCAGCGTTCATTTTCAGAAATGACAGCTTTGAAATGTATTTGAATTCTGAACTCTTCGTTAAGAAAATTAAAGTGAATTCCTAATTTTTAATTGCAGCAATTAGCAGTTAAAAATATGAGCGAAGTCTAAACTTTCTTAACATTAGCATTTCTAATTATCTAATGTCCGATTTTTACTGAGGTTTATATAGTAATTTAATTGCTTTGTAATGACTTGTGAGATATATTTGCAGAATGATTTTTCTTTACTTCTTTGCTTGATTTACATAGTTTTGCATAATGTAGGTTAGAGTTCCTGTTCTTTTGTAGTTTTTTTTAAATTCCTTATATCAAGTGCTGAGTTAGATAACTTCAGCTGATTCATGCATTATTTTTTTTTTAGTTTTATATTATGATCTATATTTGGGCCTATTAATCTTTCATCAAGTTAATCAAATAATAATTTGAGTGGAAAAAAAGAAAAACCAGAGATAAAATCATTTAGAATTTAGATACAGTTTTAGTCTTAATCTGTTGCTTTTTGCAAGCTAATATATGTTCACGTTTGCACATATGGATCTTTAAATACTCAGTGCCCTAAAAGCACAAGCTAAGTAGAAGATGCATAAGATTAAAACTGCAGATTTACACTTAAAACTAAAATGTTATGCTTAGGAGAATTTCATAAAGCAAGTATATTTTAGAATGTTTCTTCTGAATTGATTATTCTTTTCACAGATACTTGTGGTGGTAATGAGTAAATGATAAACATTCAGATCAATTTTGTTTTGTATATAGAATCCTCTATGGAGCATAAAAAGAAGTCTTCTACAGAAATGGATGATAATAGGCAATTAAAAATGTGAGAAACTCTACAAGGAAAGTTAAGGTTCCTGTGTCCAAATGGCAAGTGGAACATTACATGAGGTAGAATATTGTACTGTTCTAACTCAGGGATGGTTACACATTTCGATATTAATAGCTCCTGAAAAAATTACCTTTTTTTTTTTTTTTGTAGAATTTGAAATGAATAAAAATTTTCAAAGCTATAAATAGAAGGAAACACTTTTATATCCAATCTAATCTCAAGCAAATTCTGCTATGTAGGTTACATCTGTGTTTATTTAGAAGTCTGATCACAATCCAAGTCAGAAGTGTCCAATTTTTTATATATCCGTGACAAGGTTAGAATATCTTATTCCTCAAGCTACAGTCCCTAGTTCTTAACTGTACCTTGATATTTGGAGGGCAGGAAAGTGGCGGAAAGACAGAAACTTTTGGAAAACAAACATTCTCGTTTGTTTCTTAAATTTGTCTGGCATACTCCCACGCAGAGAATAAAACAAAAGTAGAAATATGGTGCCAAGGTAGAAAAGATTGCTGGAAAGATTTCCCCAGTGTTATATAGCAAGGGAAGAGCATATGGCTAATTCTTTCAGTGGTCATTTTGAACTCTCTATGGATTCCCTAGGTGTGTTTGGTTTTTTGTTTGTTTGTTTTTTAATTGCTTTTTTTAAAATTGATTTGTAAGTTATGATGGGGAGTGTGGAATCTCATCTGTAAACAGAGGTGCTGGGTACAGTTCTCTAGTGGGAAGATAATACTGAGCACGTATTGTGTGTGCCAATACTCCATGAACTCTAATGAAAGCTGTATGCATTCTACTGGGACCTAAACATTGACTGCATGGGAATTGCTTCTATTTTGTCTTAGATTATTAGAGTATCTATTCTAGAAACCATCATAGAAATTGGGTAGAAAGATACTGTGATTATTCTAGATAGATCAGCATTTTTAATGTGAGTAAATAAAAGGGGAGTTTGCCTTTATACTGCATAAGGAACGAAAAAAACCCACCACAGTTTAAAATTATTGCATTGCAGGTTTTCATTGAAATCAGTGTATAAATGGTATGAAAATATTACTTGAAGGACTTCTTTTATCTTAAATATAACAAGTATTGAGGACACACTTCTACTAATGAAATATGTAGGCTTCATAACATCTCTGGATATTAAATTAGTCTGTTATGTAATGTGTGAAAGAAGCCACAGATAGACATAATTGGAAACAGATGGACATCATACATCTCATGTAGACATATGGGATTTGATCCATTTGTTCTCCAGAGGGCTGGGCAGAAGACTACTAAAATGCAGAGGACATGGTCACGTTAGCACAACTATGTTCTTGCATTAGTAAGCCATGCCTCAAAACAGGGCTTGCTGGCTTGAGCGAAGACCCATACTATGAAACTTTCCAATTCTGAGTTTCTTCAGTTTTAACCATCCAGCACATCATATGTATCTGTAAATAGATATATAGACCTATCATAAATGTCATAAATATCTGCAGTCACCTATCATAAATATGTGGAGTACTGTGTACAAGAGAGACTTGGAGCTACTGCAGAGAGCCCAGTGAAGGGCCACTAAGATGATGAGGGAACTGGGCATCTCTCATATGAGGAGAGGCTGAGAGAGCTGGGACTGTTCAGCCTAGAGAAGAGAAGGCTCAGGGGAATCTTATCAATGTATATGAACACCTGAAGGAAGGGTGCAAAGAAGATGGAGCCAGGGTCTTTTCAGTGGTGTCCAGTGACAGGACCAGGGGCAAAAGGCACAAACTGAAACACAGGAGATTCCCTCTGAACATCATGAAACACTTTTTCACTGTGAGGGTGGCTGAGCACTGGCACAGGTTGCCCAAGGATGTTGTGGAGTCTCCATCCTTGGAGGTACTCAAAAGCCGTCTGGACATGGTCCTGGGCAGCCAGCTCTAGGTGACCATGCTTTAGCAGGAGCGTGGACGAGATGATCTCCAACCTCAACCATTCTGTGATTCTGTGTGTGCCTTTCACTAGGTTAACCTTCTTGGCAGTGATTCAGTCCTTGAACATCCAGCTCTGGCCCTTGCAGTCTTAGTTGCCGTGATGTCCTAAACAGAATAGGGAATACAGCTCTCCAGAGTTAATTCTTTATAATGGGAACATCCTAAATGCATGCTAACAAGGTTTAGATATAACAGCATTTGATGAAATATATTAAACTAATCTGTAATAAGATAAATAAGATAAACTAAGCTGTAATAAATAGAGCATACAATATGCAAGGTAGAAATCTGTGAAGTATAACAGTTAATACAGTTATTTACTTCTCAACTGCCTCTGCAGAAAGTTTATTCTTAGACACTATTTAACTGCCATTGAAACGTTTTTTGTGTCTTCCTTTTGAATCATCTGATGGGAGACATATAG
The DNA here is from genome assembly GCF_000690535.1 of Cariama cristata. Classification (NCBI taxonomy): domain Eukaryota; kingdom Metazoa; phylum Chordata; class Aves; order Cariamiformes; family Cariamidae; genus Cariama; species Cariama cristata. The sequence goes on along the minus strand of NW_009622478.1, from coordinate 11,515 downwards.
ACAGCCTGTTATGTTAGCCATCTGGATAGCCCTCTGTAACTATAGACAATTTCATACAGATATTGCAGGAGTTGTTGCTTTGTGGGGGTCTCCCTCCAATTAGAAGTTTGCCAATAAGAGAGCTAGGTTGGATAAATACTTGCAATTTTCTGTTTCATCTGTTTTTTCCCAATGGCTAAACTTCAGTCATTCATATTTTGGTAATTTCCCATTATATTGCTTGCCAAGGAGCAAAGTAAGTTATGTGTTACTTAAATTCCTAGTGTGCATTCGGATTTTGCCAAACTTACTTATTACCTAAAATAATCCTGCCTCTGTAAACAGAATTCAAAGATGGTGCCTGTTGGTTTAGCAGTTTTGCAGTGATATGGCTCAGCCTGTTTTCCTGGTTAGATGAGCAGCTTAGGGTTACGCTGTTTGCTTTTTGTTTGTGCGTTTTGTTTAGTTTGGTGGGTTCTTTTCTTTTGTATTGCTGTGCATTAAAGCATGTTTCTTCTGTGATACAGGACTAGTTGATCTGAAGTCAGTCTAAGGGGAAAAATATTCTTCTGTAATCCCTTGTGCTTACAGAAAGAGTTTATAGTGAAATTAGTAATGTATAGTTAAATTCATGTGAGACTTTACATTGCACATTTCAGAGTGGTATGTTAACACATTTGAGTGTGTTGTAAACTACATGCAGCAGCTACTGTAATTTTCTCAAGTCTGCCTTCACCGTAAATATGACAAAGACGTTTTACTTTGCTGCTGTGTGATATTTTCTTTGATTAAATATGTTGATAACGCCTATATGCCTTTAATAGAGAAGCTGGTATTTTATGAATGCACTTCTGAGTCGACACACATAGATCAAATATAAATTGTCTGTGAAGTGATGCAGTAAGGTAATGAGTTGAGAAAAACACAACTTTTTGTTTTTCTTTTTTTTTTTCTTTTTTCCCCTTCAACAATATGATGAATTTGAACAACTGAGATGTGGAATAAAATTTTAACATCACTTGTATATAAATCACAAACATGCATGGAGACAAAAGTTATGAAAATATATTTGTCTATGATACACTGTTATAGTCTCAGGAAACTGCGTGTTTGTTGTTTATGGTTCGAGCAAGTTCTGCCTCCCTAAAGCCACCCCCCTTCCCCCAATAATACTGAGTAGCTTTGTGGGAAATTGAAGTAAATGATATATCAATACTTAAACCCAGAAATAATTATATTATTGCAATAAATATGTTGACAACAGGCATCACTGTTGTTAACAAAGAGCAAAACGCAGACTAGAGGTTCTGACAATTCATGTGTAATCAGTCCCTGGAGGACCTGACTTTTCCTGTATCTAGTTTGGATTATAAAAATGAAGGGTATTTTCTTTTTTTTCCTATATTGAAAAATAGGGTATGGCTTTCTCTGTAAAATATTTTACATGTTAAAGGACTAAAAATGTAATATAAAAATTAATTGTTTTAACTACAATAATGTGAATTTTATTAACTTTAAAAGTTAAATAATGTGAATTTTTGAGAATGCTGTAAAATATAAAAAAAAAATCCTCATTTTACAGAGAAAAAATGGAGATTTAGAGGATAGAATTGCAGTATACGAACTCAGCTAGGAAGAAAAGCAGCTTTTTGAGCATAATGTCATACTCCTTATGCTAACACTGGTGAGGTGCGTTAGGGAGTTCATGGAAAGCTTTACTTCACTGTTATTAGGAAGAGCTGCGTTTTCTTCTGGACTGATGATCCTTAGTAAAGGATAGTAAATGTAAAAAACATAAAAGGCAGTCATTAATGTTTCAGGGATGCTATCTTATGTTTGTCACTTCCACATATCATCTTGTTGAGAACTGTGGCTTGGGCTTAGGAAATGGTATTAACACTCCTGTACGCATTTGACCTTCTGGTCTTTGAGTGATTCAAATAAATCATATGCTGAGAGTCTTGGACAGATGTGGTAAATATTAGCGTTGCAGAAGAAGAAGTACTGTGTGTGGGAGGTGCTGTGCTTTCATAAAAGCTGTAAATCCATAGTGCAGATGGTGAGATACAAATAAAGGTAAAAATGTGCTCTGAACTGTCAGGAGCTTTATTGTTCCTGTTTTTTTAAAAGTGGTATGTAGAATGGCTTATAAAGAAATAGAGATGGAAGAAGTTCGTGGCTAGCCCCAGAACTCAGTAGTACCTTGCTCTTTAAGCCATGTTTAAAAGAATGAGGTATATATTCTGTGACACAGTGGAGAAGCAGCACTGCCTAAACGGTTGCTCTTCATCAGCAAAGCAGATTCCAAGGCACGGAGCTATACCTGTTAGTCAGACTACCTGAAAAACAGTGGCATGACTTTGATGGATTTAAGAGGAATTTCATCATATTTTTCACTAGGATGAAACTGAGAAGTCTGCACATTGTCTATAAGAAATATTTGCTTATGAATCCAAATCAGTACAATAAGAAGTAGCATGGAGTTATAAAACTTTCAAAGCAAGGAGTTGAAACAAGATACCTTATATTCCTTATGGATAGTCTCATCATTCATTTTGGGCTTTTTTTTTTCCCTGTTGAGTTTTCATTGCTTCCTTTCTGTTTTGACAACAATTTCAATCCAAAACTTGAAGGTATTTTAGTTAAAATGCTTTTGAACTTAAGATTTGGTAAAGTAAAAAGTTTTCAGCGGCTTTCTTAGATCTGTTTCTGAGGAACATAGTGGAAACCCTGTAAATTATGTAGAATATCTTTTGTTCTAGTTGATTTCCTAACACAGAATTGTCTACAATCTAACAGAAATTGATTACATGCCCCTCTTGGGAGAAGTGTGAGTATAATAACAATGAAAACCAAAACTGGGCTAAGCCAATAACAGCAACCGTGGTAGCATAATGTTAGCATACACTTCTATTTATAGTTTATACCACCTAGTATGTTCTGAATATATGCTTTGTTTCTTAAGGTTTTCCTGAATACTACTTTACTGCTTAAACTATTTTACTTAATTCTTATTGTTCTCAGTATATTTAGTGCTGAATACATTTCTGTTAAGAAACTTCTGCAGTCTGGCAAGTAGTATGATAAAACATCAGTTCTTTGAACATCAATCAGGCAAACAAAGCACTAGGTTGAAAAGACAAAAAGAAGAAAAGATTAGCACATCTACAAGCAAAATTGATATTATGTATCAAAAAAGTTGATGTGCCTCGTGGATACTGATTCAAAAAGGAAGATCACACAGCTGTGGAATTTGTTTAAAAATATTGCCACTCAGCTGATGTATATAATAGCTGTTCTTGTGGTATGCAGATACAGGGGAAAAAAATGGAAAGCACTTCTGTTTTTCATACAGGGAACTGAGGAACAGAGAGAATTGCTGAAGTCAATTCTCAAAGCATTTGAACTAATAATTTTGTAATGAAACAATTTAATTTTAAGGTAGAAAGGATCTTCAGCTTCCTCTTACTATATGGGAACTGTGTATTCTTATTTCTAAGAATAAGCTTTTAAAAATATGTGTTCAGGTATATCAACATCCCAGCTAGAAATGTTTCAGGATTTTGAAAATCCATCTGGACTTGAACTTCCCTGTATGCTTGTCACATGCTTCTGATAAATGAGTGTAATGATGGTACCTTAAGTTCACTGTATAATCATGCATACTCCAGGGAGCAGGCCAAGGGTAAAACACTGGACTCTCTTCACTTCATTATTTTTCTCTTCACTGAACATACACTAATGCTAAAAAAAACCTAAAAGCACATTCTTTTTTCTTTAATCTTATGGCCAATGTAAAAGCATATTCTTGACATGCCTCTGAAACTACAACAGGCGTTACATGAACCAAGTACTCCTAAGTTACCTAGAGAAAAACATTGCTTTATTCTCACACTGTCCTTTCAACTCAACTGAAAAGATCATATAACTGTTTTCATCAACTACTTTCTAAAAAGACTTCCATGAACTAGGATGTTTAGAATCCCATATGTGCCCCTATGGATATTTCTGTATTGGTGTATGAAGCAGATTTACTAAAACTGGTTAGTTAGTGCAGGCTAACAAGTCTGTGCATGGCCAGCTCTTGTTACCTTTCCTAAATCTTTCCACGTTCATTACTTCTCTTCATGTGTAAAGCACATTCCCCTGTCTTTCTTTTCTCTAATATAAATGGAGAAAAACATGTACATTTTAAAAAGAAGAGGAAGCCTATCAAAAAGAAAACACTCCAGTGCACACAATTCTCCCCTCAGGGACAGGCTGAGAGGGAGAATGAATTGCACATGACAGCTGTTAGGGTTTGGTTTTGTTTAATGCAGTGCAAGCAGACACTGGAAAGGGTGGCATCAAAATCCCAAACAAAATGAAATCTATCACCATGCTATCAGGCAGTTGTGTGGAAATTCACGTTGCTACGGTTATATTATGCTTGTAGATAAGACTTAGCATCTAATAGCTGCCGTTTTCTTCTTTAGCTGACACAAAATGCCATATTTTTCTTTTTTTTACCTGCTTATATGCCATGTAATGGCTGGGAGAAAGTCCAAAGATAATATTAATCTGCACTCTTCACGTCTCTTCCTGCAGCACTTACTACATGCAAGTTATTGAATTAAAAACAAATACTTCCAAATCACATTTCTGTAATACTTGAATTCTGTTTCATTTTCAATAATGAACTATTAAGAAATGCACCTAAATGAAATATTAAGAAATATGGCTAAATTTAAGAAGTGGTGATGCAAATCTGTTTAAAGAATTTGTTTATCGCTCCTTGAAGGAGTTGAGGGATTTGCTGGCTTTTTTTGCATGTTTCTTTCCTCCTTTGCTTTATGGAGCTCCTTGATAACCAAGATATGGAGATGGCAGGGGAAAAGAGAAGCAGAACTTGGTGTAGATGGAAGGCAGAGCAAGATCTCAGGCCAGCTGTCATCCCAACTAAAAAGCTGTTGTAAGTATTCCTGAGCATTATTTTCATGATAATTAATTCAGGCCCCCTCAACTGCCTCCAAGAAATGAGTGACTCCCTTCCTTTCATTAATCCCTGAAGAATCTTTGATCCGATATTTACAAGTGCAGTCTTTTGTAGAAGAAATGAGAAACTTTCTCTTCTTCCCTTCCTGTCTCTTCCTCCCCTCCTCTCTTCCTCCTGCTGGAACGTTTTGACTGGGTTGCCAGCCAGAAGTAGGCAGGAACCTGCTGACTGCAGGCTTCTCTTGGACAAATGATACGGTTTGCTTTAAACACACTAGTGCCTGCAGTTGAGCCAGAAAAACAGATGGAAAAAGTTTAAAATAAAGCTGCATAAGCTCCAATGAGGTAAAACATATGTACTTTTTAAAGTTTTGTTAGCTTTCTACAGAAATGGCCCCCCGGGGAAGGTTCTGTCACTGAATTTTATAGGCCAGGTGTTTGCCTAACAAAAGCAGAAAGAAAGAGATGGGTTTTTTTAAAACAAGGAGAGGGGAATTTGCTGATTTCTCTATTATGTGAATGCTGTCACTGAAGAGATCAACAGGGGTCCCACAGTACAGCTTTAAAACCAGCTTAAAAGGCTTCTTTAAAGTGAGTATTTAAATATTGTGAAGGTTTATTTCCAGTTTCCATTTCCCCTATATTTTTTCTGTCATAGAATAATAGTTTTAGTTTCTTCTGAAGTGCTGAAAATTACTTTTAAGGAGACTTTTAAATGACAAGAATTTTTTTTTTCCTCCCCTTTCACTTTAATCTTCTTGATGTGTTTTAGAGAAAGATTTCAAAATGAAAATGAGTAGGTATGAAACTGCAGTTATTTACAATGATTCATTATTTTATCCTTATTTTATATTTTGACCTGTTTCTTTAGCTTCATCATACCTACTGAACTCTTTTGACTATGGAAAAAGCGTACCATTGAAAACAGTACAGCTGCTTGTAATGCATAGAGTTAAATGTCCAGGAGCAGTGCTAGAATGAGTGAGTAGCTTATTTGAGTCAAGAGAAAAGAAAGGCGGCATCTTTCTCTGCAAAAAATAGATGTAAATTGAACAAAATGTAGAGGATATCTGTTCTTGTTAAACCATTGATCGAGTTTGTATTTTTTAAAATTAATATCACATAAGAATAAGTGAGTGACTTGTGGAATTTGGTACATGGATTCATATTTCAGCAAAAATCTTCTGCTGATTGTATAAGGATACTGCTGCAACATAGGTTAGATATTTGTGATGCTGTTTTAAAAACTGAAGCTTTTGTAACCTGTTTCTCCATGGAGTGATTGCTTTACCCATCTAAGTAGACAAAATTGACAGCAATGGAAATACCACCTTATGGTAATGAAAGTTTAGCTAGTGGCCTCTTCTTAATCAATAATCAAAATACCAGTTGGCTTTCCCTGGTAAGCGTAATTGTAATTTTCTCCATATTAGTCTTCCTAAAGCTACTAGAATATATCCAGTGGTTGGCAGGTAAGTACAAATACATACGGTCGTCTTTTCCCAAGAGTGATATAATAGTGCTGAAATGTTTAATTCTGACTGATTGATTACAGAACTCTGCACCACTAAGGCTCCTGAAGCAGTCAGTTTTCTTTGCTTTTTTTTTTTTTGGGGGGGGGGGGAGGGGGGCGTGTTTAGTCTTCCTTCTGGTATAAATAATAGGATAAAGCTCATATGGAACAGAATTATGATTAAGAGAACTATTAACGGATAATGTTTGATGGGAGCAGGCTCTATAATTTTGTTGTTCTTTTTCCATAGTGAGAATTTTTCTGCAAAATATTGGAAAATAATTTTTTCTTGCCCTACATAAATAACAAACCTTTTATGTTGGGTGTTTTTTTTTTTTTCAGTTTTTAGAGCTTTAAAACTGGTTGAATAATAAAGCTTTCTGGTTTGGGTTTGAAAAATAAAATACAACATCTTTTTTATCTAGAAACTGAAAAAAACACTGAAGGCTCTTATCTATCCCAAGAGCTTTTAGTCTAACGTTCATGTAGAAGTTTCTGAGGCCATATGGGCACAGTAGGCTTCACAGAATCATTTTCCATTTCCATCTATGTCAAACATATTGCTATGTACAATTGTAACTTGAAAGGCAAGAAGGTTCATTTAAGGTTTTTAAAAGTTACCAAATTTCACTAGATTTCTAATAGCAAGTTGTAACATTCCTGTACTTGGATGTAATAATATTGGTAACGATTATGAGATTTATGACATGGATGTTAAATACTTGAATAAAAAAATTACATTCAATCCTTAATGAATACTTACTTTCTTCTCCTTCCACCTCCCAAACCTTACCACACCACCCCTGGTGTCTTTGAAAGCTTGATGTGCAGGTGCTACTTAAGCATGTTTAAAACCCTTTGCTTGCATATACAGAACAGGAGGCAGTTATTCAACTAAATATTTGCAGGTCTTTAAGTAACCATAGCTAGAATGTAGATGTAGAGTTCTCCTTTCAAAGAGAAATACATTTGAATAGTCCCTTACACGCCATACTCCTCTAATGGAGGCAGAACTGATGCTACTTGCTTCACAGGTATGTGAAGTATAGTCTGGTATGTAATGAATGAAGTAAGTAAGCAAGCTGTGATAACACTCTGGAGGTCTGGGAAATGGATCCTGGGAAGATGGTATTTGTTTTACACAGTGATCTGCTCTAAGCTCTTGGTTATCTTGCATAGCCACCATCAGTCTTGTGACAGCATTTGCAAATAATGATCTGTAAGCAATACTGCATACAGTAAATGAGGTCTGTATTAGTCATAAGCAAACATAAAATGAACTTGAAATTTGACGTTACAGTTTTGGACAGGTGTTCCAATACAGGTTAGAGTTACACGAGCCCTATACCTTATGATAGGGAAGACTTTTCTCATTAAATTTGCTCTACCATGTCTTTATCTTCTTGACTTAAAATACTACAATAATTCCTCTTAGCAACATTGCTGCATAGATATCTACTCAGACTTTAGTTTTATCTCCTGACTGAGAAACTGGCAAAGTCGAACTCTATATGCAAGAACTGAATTTCCTTTGAATTTCTCACAGGAATTTAATTATACAATTATAGTTCCTTTTGGCAGGCACTATTCCTTTCGGATGTGTTCTATGAAGTGTTATCCTGGTTGTTTTTTTTTTTTTTTATACTGTACAAAAATATTATTAATTTCCTTGCCTCTACACTCAGGAAATAATACTTATTTTTTTTTCTCTTTAATTTGCTCCTTTACCTCTCTAACAACAAAAAGAAAAGAGATAAAAGGGTCTTAATCAAATACTGCTGAGTTCTTACAACAACTTATTGTATATTTTATATACTTCCATTTAGCTCCAAGCAGTTACAAAAGCTTCATGTGGCTGTATCTTGATACACGATCTTGATTTAGATGGCAAATCCACTTTGCCTTCTTCAACGAGAGTTATTTAACCTGTAGAGCCTCTCCTGCCTTGATTAATAGTAGTTTATTTTGTTCTGGTTATATCAACCATACTGACTTATTTTAATGTCCGTCTTATTTTAACCTCCATCTAACATCCATCGTACTGAATCCTGTTGCGTCAGTCCCGGTGTTTATATGGAATAAAGTGCTCTTGGCTTCTTAGATGAAAGTGGCTGAAACTCATAAACCCCAGGTGCTTCTGCTGACTCCATCCTTTTTTTCAGTTTCTTTTCATAGAGAAGGGAAAACAAAATGGAAAAATGAGTCATTCAGATCTCAACAGCTCTTCCTGAATTTTCCCTGCTGAGCCAACACAGCATTCCCAGCTAGGAGAGATATCAAGTAAATACCCACCTAGATTTCTTACCAAGAGCTACATTTTACTGTTACTTCACAAATACGCATGCAAAATTTTTGTCTGCTATAATGCATTTCAATCCTAGTTTTAATATCTGATGATTTTGTGTTCATGTTATTTGTATTTTAAGTTTGATCTCTCAGAATGTATGTTTGCAACAGCTGAAACATTTGGCAATTGGGAAATTCTAGCTCCATTATACATTAATAACAAAACTCTGACTACAGTGGAGTAACGTTAATGCCAGTCTCTTGCATGAGGCTTGTATGATATTTGAAGGTTCCTGCTTAAGTGACTAAGTGACATCTGAAACTATATATTTATCTATGAAAAGGAAAACCTGATAAACCTTGTAGATTTATTTATGGGTACTTATTTAAAAAGTTGATCCCAAATAAGCAATTTCAAATTAGGAAATAAGTCAGATTTATTTTTCATGTCTCTTGCTTTTAGGAATTGCTAGTATTGGTGTCTGTAACCATAGCTATCTCCTAAAATGCCTCAGCTATTGGACTGTTTTTAGTGGAGATGATATAAGTTGTATCACTATATTTTGAATTGCCAGGTAGTGTTGCCATTACTGAAACAACATACACTATGTAACAAGACAGTTACAGTCAGATTTCCAAACTGTTCCTGATATCCAGAGGCTACGCATGATTTACATTTAAAGAGCTGTGTGGAAATAAAAAAAAATAGAGCAACATATCATATGTCAAATTGAGTTTGGACACAGTCTGAAGCAATTAGGATTACTTCAGTTAATAAAAAGAACACTCATGAAGACTGATATGGTATAAGGGTATTAATTTGAAGTGGAGATTATAACTTTGTTTTGACATATGCTGAATATTAGCAAGACATATCACAGAAAAAGAAGTTCTGAGATGACAGTGTGCAGTCTGACTGAGCATCCGCCTGAAGCATTCTGCAGCAAATTCCAGATTCTAACATCTGTCCAAAAAACAGCTAACATGGATTTATTATTAAGGCACTAGATGGGTGTATACAGTTCTTTACTACTTATTAGTTCTGCTGATAAAGAACTAAAAAGGAGATACGGTTATGATGAAGAGCAGAAGAAAGTTTATCTTCAAGGGCTTGTCCTTGATTATCACTTTCTGTTTCATTCCATTTTTTCCAAGGCAGCAGTACCTTTGCTGTACCTATAAAAGCTCATGCCAAACACAACTCTGCCATTTTCAAATCTTTTTAAACTCCTGCCCAGAAAAACAGAGAAGTGGGAAGCTCAAGGCCACTTAGATATGTCATCAAGGGACTTACCTTCTGAAGATTTTCTGTAATGCAGTCTATATGCAAAGATGTTCAATACAGGAACACTGAACAGCTTAAAAATCCATGGAGAATTGGTATGGCCAGGAGATGACTGAATAGGCCTCTCTTCTAGGCAAAGATCTGTTCGCTCTCTGCAGTGCATACCATTAAACAGATGTACAGATTTAACAGAGTGTACAGGGCTTGTTCTGCAGGCTGTTAAGACACTGATCCTTTGCTAGGATCAATGTAGCTAGAGTGATTTAGGCTGACTGAGAACTGGGCCATACATATATACACTAACATTAGTTAGACTTACAATAGAGAAATGAGTGCAGAATATATAAAAGGGATGAATGACATGATTAAGCATTTGTAATATGGAAGAAAGGAAGTTTTTTATGGTTAGTTTGTACAATGTGGTGCCTGAAACCACAGTCAACCAAAAAGAAGGAAAAAGGAGGAGAGGGGAATAGGAATTAAATCAATTGAAAGTCATTTTACTAGAAGCTACTTATTAAATAAAAATTCTTGTATACAGACAACTCTTCCTTGGTAAAGACTTTGTATTTTCTTAACCTTTCTCATTTCAAAAAGTTAATTAATGTAAGTCTATTAAACAATAAACTCTTTCAGAAGTGCACTGTTAGAATAAACCTGTGAAAAAGTAGTGCTAGGTATGTAATCTTTTGTATGTAGTCTTTTTGAGTTCTGCAGAGAGGCAGTTAATTGACAAATGGTTTCTGTTGATTAATTTACAAGATCAAAAAGCACAACATGGGATGAATTACTTCATTACTACTGATTTACTTCTTTTTTTTTTCTTTTCAGATTATTTTTATTTTTTTGCCACAGAGAAGAAAGATAAAAATACTGTCCTGGTTTGGCTAAAACAGGACTGTTCCTCCTTTCAGGAGGTTTTCTTTCAGTTAAGTTTCTTCTAAGTAACTGCACTTTCTGAAAGTACAGCTACATGTTTTTCAGACAGTGTATGCTTTTCAGGCTTGATAACGCTCGATGTTTATAGTTGCTACTGAAGTATCAGTAGGATTGGTATGCAGAGAGGCCTATGTTTATACTTATCCCTATGAGAACCAAGGCCATTGCTAGCCCTCTTTTGTTAAGCAATTGAAAAGTCGTAACAGGGTCACACCTGTGCAAGAGTGCAGATGGGACAGGTGACCAAAAACTGACCAACGAGGTATTCTATCCCATCCACATCATCCTCAGTATAAAGCTAAGGGAACATGAGGGTCTCACTCTCTTCTTTCATGGTTGGCATCCCTGTGGGACCCTGCTCATTGTCCTGCCTCTGGCCCCAATCCATGCATTCCTGAATTCGGTTCCTGTCGGCTTCAGAGTCCGGTCTGGGATGTCTCCCCTGCTGCGGCCCCAGCCGTACCCCTGCGGGCTGTGGCCTGCAATCTCCCGACCGTCATTGGGAAGATGAGTATTAGTTTTGTATACTTTTCCTTTTA
>NW_009622477.1:50838-56533 GCF_000690535.1 Cariama cristata | reverse complement strand
TGATGAATGACCACACGTATTCACCCAGAGGGACAAGAAACTGAGAGGTATGTTTGAAATAAAGAGGATGACTAGAAGTCTTTCCTAAATAGCAAGTAGCAGCCTCCTTTTCTATTGAGAACTTTGAAACAGATACTTGGATCTGGAAGAAGTCAGGAGAAAGATAAAAATATCAGATAGATGATGGTTTATGTTGTTCAATGAAATTGCATGCTTTATGAGAGCTCATGATTTTTGATATGAGAGGCTTAGCATGGGGTGTCTGAGATATGTAATTTCTTTACATCTTCACACATGTATCTGTGCTTGAACAAAATGAGCTTGAAAAAATCTCAGTGCAGAATATAGACATCACCTCCTGTAAGATCACCAGTCCATGACATCAATTATGCAATGAGTTTTCTCCTTGAACTTTTTTCCCCTATTATATTTTCATTACTACATTCAGTGTAGGAGTTAGGCTGGACAATTTTCTTGCTGTCATGATGGATGATTATGACATGTTATGAATAAGAGGTGATTAAATATAAACTATGTGTTGTCCATCAATGCAGTTATCATGAAGGCTTTGATATTAATATATTTTTAATTTCCCAGTTCACGGATGAAAGGATCAGCCTACATTAATAGTGCTACATAAAGGGATAATTTAGTAAGATACCTGGTGCCCTAATCCTGATTCAGACAAACTTCCAATTGGAATATGTGGAAATGGCAGTGTGACTAAGTCCTTTAGTTTGGTCTTAAATCTCAGGGACAATCATGTCCTATTCACTACAGGCAGAAGTTTAGTTCAGAATATTTCTTCATATTAAATTTTAACTTTCCATTTAAGGCATATGTTGAAAATCTAGTGTACAGATGTTTTATTCTTGTTAAGAGAAACATCATTTATTTGTTTCTCCACACTTTTGTTGCGTCCTTTGGAAATGAACAGAAACAATGAGTGAAGAAAGCACCCTAACCAACAGCAAACAGAAACTTGACCTGCTCTGTGTCAGCTTGTCAGCTTGTGTGATAATGTCTATTGAAAATCATCATTTATAAAAATCTTCAGAGGCTGACTTCATACATTTGTACTTCTTTTTTTGTGGAATGATAAATGTTATTCCACCTTTTTTTCTCCTGTGTGTTGTGAATGAGTGGTTTAGGATCCTGCCGACTACGCCAATTTGCTGCTGCCGCGAATGACTACTTTAGGGTCACTCAAAGACCACTCGTTTGTGACAGTCACGAATACTGATTTACGGTCTCTCAAAGAATCACCGCCAAAGGTATTAGCAGAAATGCTTTTAATATGAATTTATAAAAGTGCGACTTAACAAAGTTCGATGGCAAGGTTCACTTTGTTAGTTATTACATGGAAGAAACGTACAAAGGTAAATTGAGTTAGAATTGAGCTAGAATGATTTACATAGAGAATGGAGACAAAAAGGGGTAAGGAAGACCCTCTCGTTCAGTCATGAGGTTCGTAGTAGGCCCTGTTGCTTTCTAAACTCCTGAGAGAGGAGTCTAGGTGCAACTGGATGCATTCCTAGCCCCAGACTTGGTCAACGGTTTATGTCTAAAGGATTTAGCAGCACTTATTCATTTAACAGCAATTAATCATTGACTAATTTAACATTTACAAAGTGATTCAATGGTATTTACTATAATCACAACAGTGTCTTGAGTTGTTATAGGGTATTTAAATCAATTCACACGTGCACACACACAAACACAAAAAGAGAGATATATATATACATATAGGGATAAATATATAAAAGGATAAGTATATCAAAGTATAGCTGTTAAAAATTCCCCTCGAGTTCAGTGAAATACTCACTTCAAATGACCCAGCACTTCTCAGTGGGTGAGGGTGGAGCCTCGAAGAATGAAAGGTTTCAGCCCAGACTCTGTCATCAGCTTTCAGCAACGGTCCTCCAAACTTCGCAAACTCTTGTGAGCTCTGAGAGGCATCCCACTCAGAGGGAGATGCTGGTTGCAGCCCACTGTGGTCCAGGAGAGCTCAAAGGGTCTCACTTAGGACTGCTGTTTATAGGTTTGCAAGATGATTGACTTTAGTTGTTGTAAACTCCCATCTTGGCCACAGTCCAGGTTGGTGTTTACTGGATTTCTCAAAGTTCCAGTAGCTATGGTACCACTTCACTCGAGTTATGATTCAGGTAAGGAATGTTCCAGTGCTGTTAGGGGATGACAGATTATTCCTGCTCTTGTCCCATACCTCCGTCAGGCAGCAGGAGTTGCTGGTACATTCAGTGCTACTCTCACCTTAGCCATGAAAGAGTTCTCAGTATGGTCAAGGGATGCTTGACTGCCCAGCTCATTTCACAAAGGCCAAGGCCTAATGGAAATTCTTGAGATCATAGCGAGGCCCAGAGAAAAAGAGGGAGAATGCACCACCACACTGTTGTTCAGAGATACTGTGGAGTGAGCTACGCATTCTTGCTCTTTTCCATCATAATTTTTTCTTTTTTTTTGCTTCTTGGGTAACTGCAGTGAATTGTGTTGGACAAGATACAGGAGAATAAGTTTAGTCATATAAATACACAATGTACAAATTTTTATGAATTTGGTTTAAAAATTGATATTTTTATGACACTTTATTGTATCTATTTTTGGTTTTATGTTGTGTTCTTAATACATTTTCACTTAAAGTTTTTCAGAAACTGTTAAAAAACTGAGAAGAGACAGATTTTAAGAAAAATCTATAGTAAAATGAATTTGATATGGTCAGAACACAGCCTTTCTTTTGCTGGTAGACAAGTCAGTGCAGAGCCAAGTCCTTAAAAGAAAGTGATTTTCTAGTTAGATGAGAAAAAGAAGAGAAAGGACATGGGAAGTGTATCTTCAACTTCAGTGAGCTATGGGAGAGGAAGGAATAGGACAAGGATGATAGGAAAAAAATCTTTTTAAGTAAATGAATGTATTTCAAAAGCTAATTTTATTCTGTGGACAAAATTTGGTGACAACAATATTCAAACACTATTTCAGCCAGCCTATGGCACCACAGTGAGCCTCCACAAGCCTGCATGGAGGCTCAGCACGAGAGCAGAGCCACCCTGGTGACCTTTCTTCTTATCAATTATAACTTTGATTAAAGTCTTTGAATTCATGCAGAACAGATGCAGCTCCTTTTTTTTTTCCATCCTTAAAGGGAAAGTCAAGGCAGAAAAGATTAAGATTAGGTATAGCTGAACTCAGAGAGAGAGGAATGTCTGAGGTTTATATATTGACATGAATTTTTTTACGTACCATTGAAATAAAATTTAGAGAGGGGAAGCACTCTGACATTAGCCTAAAGTGAATGGATGTCTGTCTTCCTAGGGATGGGCTGTGTTTGCCCTGATCCTCCTTCTCAATTACAAATTCATTACTACCTTGTATGTTGCCTTTCTCTATTTTTCAAATAATATTATTTGTTTCACTTAAAATGTAAAATAAAATACAAGAATAAGTAATTATAAAATAAAAATAATTTGATAGAGATATTTTCTTTCTTTCAAAGAATATGTTTTAAAGCCATTACTGTACTTGGAAGAAGACTAAAAAGAGAAGGGAACTGGGAGGAAGTCAGCAAGCATAGTTAAGAAGAGATCTAATTTTCATCAAAGCTGAGTACCATCTTACCAATAATTTCAGTGGATTCAGAATCATATCCCTAAAATAAAACAGCACTTGCAGGAAAAAAAAAAAAAAAGTAGTAAATATTTAAGCATATTACTTATGTTATCCGTTTACAAGTTTACTTTATCATTGCAGTACACAAATCAAATGACTACTTAATGCAGATTGCTTCAGCCAAATTAAATATAAAACATTAATGAAGTCTCACGTGAGGGACAAAACAGGGATGCTAAACAAATCTGGAAATCACAAATAGACTTTACTAAGCCTTGGTCAATTTCTGGTTAATGGTATATTAAGTAGGAGTAATTATTCAAGTTATAGGTTTCTTTGTACAAATTACAGGTAATAAGCTTAATGTAGATGTGACATAGTTTCTTAATTCTAGCCATTAAGGAAAGTAGATTTGACTCCATTAAGTAACCTCACTTAAATATGACAATAGATAACCGTGGTCATTAAACTAATTACATCTGTCATCAACACTGATATTACCACTATGCCATACATACTTCTACAGTAAAAACTGTGTCAATGTTTCTGTTATAAAATGATTTAGGGGTTTGTAACTTGGCTATTTTAAGTAACAGTAGAGGAAGAAAAATTAAGTCAACCCAGGATAAAAGTTATAAAACAAGGTCTATACCAGTAGTACAGGTTGGGAAAGCCTCTACAGCTTATTTGCATGTGGCAGACCGGGAAGACTTTTGATAATATAGAACTGTGAAAAGGCATTTATCATATATATGCTGGCTTCATTCTGTGCTTCAGAAAAACTGTCCTCAGCACAGATCTCCTCAAAAAGCCTACAAAACACTTACTGTTTAAATTCTTTCCCTTTGTTCTGAGTTCCTAGTCATCTTCAATAAAAGAATTCCAGTATATAACCAGTATGAAGTATTTGCTTCTTATACCTACAGACAAGCATAAATGAAGTACTCACACATTTTAAACAGCACCTAATAGCTTTTGGTAAAAATATGAGTGATGTGTAATATGTTTGCAAACTGCAAGTAACTCAGATAGAGATATCCTCAGGGAATCTTCTGCTGTCTATACATTCAAATTTACAGAATAACCTGCTATTCTGTAGCTGAAGTTATTACCTCAGCATTCAAGAAATGCTGAAGTTCTGTGTAACATTCCTTCTCTGCTATTTTTGTACACTCACTTCCATATACCTGCACATTCTTTTTAGTGCTTCCTCAGTGCTTATTTCTTATCTAGTAGGAAAAATAAAGGTGAGCGAGTTTCCCCATCAGTCTGATAGGACTGGCATGGGGACAGGGAAATCGAGCTAAAGAATACTGAAGATAGGTCAGATTTGAAAGCCAGGAGAAATAATATCACTTGAAACCTATTCTTGTTCTGCAATACAGGATGACATCTTCTGAATGAAGCTTGAGAGCAGAACACATCCTCGCTGGTCTCCCTGATGCCTTTTGGACATCCCTTTTCCAGTGCCTCTGTCTAATCACTGACTTTGCTCTGACATTAGGGCAGCATTTCTCAGCATTTGGTGAGGAGATGGGACTTGACAACTCGGCATGCAGGGCAAATATGCTCTTGGTGAAAGCAACTTGCAGAGGTTTGCCCCATCTCGTGCAAGAATTAGAATAGACAGTTCTTTTTTCTTCTCTTAAAGCTTGATACTTCATCACTGGACTTAAGCTTTGTGATTTTTAGTTTTGTTCCTTTGAATTATTAAATAAAGGAAAACTACACACACTGTTAGAGATACCACTGGGATACACCAGCTACGGCCTCCTCTTTTTGCTTTTACTTTTGCTGCTGCTTTTGTAGCCCTGAAGTGACAAAACACAAGAGCTCTACAAAAGGAATCTTTCTCTCTCTCCATGATAGTTTACTCCACACAATGCAGCCCTGCTTCTACAGGCAGGGTCAGTGAGAAGAACAGCCAGGCTCAAAGCCATCAGGTAGACAAAGTATCAGCAATTCTCACCAATGGAGGAAGAGAGGAAAATGATGCAGCCTTTGGGGTGCAGTAACTGCTGAACTGAACTCTATGAAGAGACACTGCTAACCACAGAGCTTTGCTTAAGATCTC
>NW_009622477.1:10261-50807 GCF_000690535.1 Cariama cristata | reverse complement strand
TCCTGCTGCTGTCTGGTGAGCAAGTAGGTAATAATTTATAATGCAATAAAAAAGTATTGCATGTTCTTTAAGCTCCCATGTAAATAACAAGTGTGAAACTGCTAGAATAAAACTGTTACTGTATAAAAAATTTAGAAAGTATTTAAAAATCAGTTACAGGTGACAAATTTCAAAATCAGGGAATAACTTACCTATTAGGACAATTAAAGTATTTTAAGAAAGTTAAAAATCAGGTTATTCTAATGCAGTCAAAGGCCTGTATTTTTTATTACCGGCTAGGCAAAAGAGGTGAAGATCATGCCAAATAGAAAATAAAGTGTGTTCACTTTCAGTTTCTAATGTACAAAGTTATGAAGTAAGCAAAAGAAAGGAATACTACATTGATAAAAATCAATAAAGGTATGAAAATAAACATTCAAGTGGACAAATGGAAATAATTATAGTTCTAGAATGCTGGAGAACTTAATGCTAATTGCTACAGACAGGAGCCTGTAGTACCCAAGGTACTACAAACAGCTTTTGAGATCCTGCTTTCTTCAAAGGTAAAAGCAAATGTCAAAACTTCTGCTATTCCAACTCAGTCTGTGAAATTGCATGTTAAAATGAAGACCTAATTATAATGTTTTCTACTGAAAGTTTGACAGCTAACATAAAATACAGTTAAATATCAAAACGAAAGACAATTATTTTACGAGTACAGATGAAAATTTAATGGAAGTTTGCATCTTAATTCATTGAAGACAGGTCTACAATGGATAATGGAGTACATGGCAGATGTCTTCAACACACCTCCGTCTCAATCAAACAGGTCTACAAACCTCAGTGTGGTGTGTGCAGTCTGTTAGCACTGCAGCCATATGAACAGGGATTAGTAGAAAAAGTGTAGTACTCCATAAAAAAGCATTGTTGATTACAGCTCTGCTGAGCTCCTGTTAGCAGCATCTTGGTACTTTCTGAAACATACTTTTTTAGATATTTTCTTATGTAATTAGTTATTTTATTTCAGATATAATTAGACTCCTCAACAGATCCAGGGGATATCTGGGTAAAAAACTCTCTCCACATAATTTCCTAGATGTCAAAATCATTATTGTGGAAGCCCTGAAAGCAGGTAATGAAAACTTGCTCTTCCACTTGGTCTCTTTCCTCTTGATGACCTTCAAAACTATCAAAATACTTTTGGATAAGATGATATGAGATTCGTCCAGGGCAGTGAGAAATCTCTTTGCCACCAACTCCTTGCAAGTACAACTGCAGCCACCTATTTCTTATCAGTAAAAAGATCCATAAAACTCTCAGGCTGGTAACTGAAAAACCCCATTAAAGAAATGGCTGTTCTACACACTACTAGGATATTAGGGTGACCTCAACTGACTCATCTTTGAAAAAAAAGAAGTGTGTCCCTAAAATGCAAACAAACCAAAGGACCTATGGTTTCACAGCATGGATAAATCTGAATTGTTTAATTACTCTACTGAAATCTTTTTATTGAGGTCATTCCATACGGCACTTTGTAACATGAATGAGAAGTCATTGTTGCTATATAAGTTTTCATAGATGTTATAGGAAAAAGAGAGGCATGCATGTGGCAAAAAAAGTGATTGGTTTACGAAACTCAAAAAGCTAAAAGCTAGTGAATAACAGCGAGACTCCAAAATAAGTACCCATCTGAGCACATTCTCAGAGAACTACTGCCATTCATAAATCACTGAAGTTGCACTACGTGCATTTTATGATGTCAGCAGAGATACTTGAGTGAATTATTGGCTTGTATTTACATGACTGCCACTCTTCACTATATCATATAAAACACAAATAGCAAAGGAAAAGCTGGAAATTTTAGGAAGGCACTTATTCTGAGGAATACCTTTCTCAGGGATGTATCTTCCTAAATATTTTTTTCAATTGTCCGATGACATGAGATTTACTGGAAGAAACTGCTCAGACCCAAGAAGAAGGCGTACCCAATAGTTATTTCAGATCAGTTCCTGTCCTGAAAAATATTTACTCAGCTTACAGTCAAAGTAATGTATTGTCCGAAGGAAGAAGGAAAATAACCTTGGACTTTATTTCCTGGGTTAAATAATAGCCAGGATGTGAAGAGTTAATAAAGACTGTGCAAGGTCATTGATTCCTCTAAGGAGAAATATGTCCAGGTCCCTCTGAGACAGGTTGCATGTTTTCCAGATTACTCTCATTACAATTCAATGGAAAATAGAACAATGAGAGGAGCAAGACAAGGGACATGAAGGAGGATAAGTAACCTGCTATTTTTGTAAGCATTGGTATTTACATTTCTGTTTGTAGTTGAATTTGCAGTAACATTTCATATTCCTTCAGGGAAGGCTACAGTTTTGTAAGCAGAGATGGAAAAACAAATTACTGTATGAAAAAATGAAAAGAATTAATTCCTTCCTTCTGGAGGGACACAGAAGATTTAACATTTTCAGGTATGCATAAACATACATGTTCAAAAGGTCCAAAACTGTAAGTGGCTTTGTAGTATCTATATAAGAAGACAAAGAATTTAAAATAGTTTATTGGATAATGTGTCTCTTTGGTTACTCTCTTTCTCTCTCCAAAAAACCTTACTTTTTCTGTCCTTTTTTGTCACTGAGATAGCATGGTACTACATTCATGTCCAACCTGTTCCTTCCAAATAGCAGAGTTACAATGAAAATGTAATACATTATTCTTATTCAGCACATTACTTTGTAGTTTCAGTGGCTCTGTTAGCAGGGAGTTTCAAACTCTTCTGAGTTTCACATCTTCTGGTTGGTTGCTTGATAGCTCAAACGTGAATTTTGACTTACTCTCCAAAAAGAGAATTCTTATAGATGTTTAGGAACAAACACACAACTTTGAAGTATTTGATTTGGAAGAATCCTAACACCTACTGAGCAGCTGCCTCCAGCTCATATCTTTGTCAAAATCCAAGAAGGATGTAAATGGTGGTATACATTACAAACCGATTAACCAGTGTCAGTGAGTATAGCCTAGTGAAACTGAAATAAGAAAAAAGCCAGATTGGTTCTCTACAAGAAACAGCAACTTGCAGGTGAGTCTGAGATACAACAAACTCCAATCTATTCTTCATTCTTTTGAATTCAATCTGTAGCACACAACAGTCTTAGCGTTCTCCATGCTGGGATTCTGCCTCCATAGACATTTGCATTTTCAAGACCTTTTCTTACTGTGACAGCTTATGGCTCTTGTTCAGCTTTTACAGTTTATGGCTTTTATGTTGCTACAGTTGTTTTTGAACGGGGAGGGTGGCATGGATCCAACAGTTTGTAAATAGTGCTGTTTGATTGGAGACCAAGTGGAATTATAGCAATTTTTTTTTTGTAATTTTGCAAGGAATCTATTAAAAATATAATGGACTTAGATTTTATTGAAAAAGTGATTAGGGTCTAACATCAATTTCTATGTATTTCTGTCAAAGTAATGTCTTAACAAAGCCTGGATAATTAAAAAAAAATGCAATGAATTATTTGTTTTAAAATCATGACTGCAAGTGGTCTGAATTTGCTTATTTGGATTGCAACTGAATTAAAAACAAATAAAAAGTGTGCTCAAAGCAGGGATTTGACATAGTACTTGCCCAGAAAATGCCCCATACAAATAAAGCCAAAGAGTTCCATTATACGACTCTTCCAATCTCTTCATTCAAGCCCTTTCCAGCCTTTAAAACATTTTAAGTCAAACATACTAATGGAAACTTACCTGGTGGGATTCTTTATTTGTTCTTTCAGTATATTGAGGTCAGCTCATTTCAACTTTCTGAAAGCCTAGTAAACGAAGATCCAAGTTATATTCTGGACAGCCTTAATTCTAACTTTGGTGTTTGACATTTGCCAATGGGATTATTTGAGGTTTTTTGGATGTTTCGCTTAACTCAAGAAAATTAATGAGAGCATGACTTCCAAAAGGAGTCTTACATTCTGCATTAATGCCATTCTTTGTTATGATTTACTCACTAATTACTTATTTCGTAGCTCATTATGTTTGGTTTGTTGTTGCTGTTGTTGTTTATAGATAAAATGCAAGAGAAACAGAAGAATTCAGGAATTGGAAGTTTATTCTCTGTGGTTCAGTCACAGAACTTACATCCCATCACATAATGGATCCTCTACTAGCAGATATGTTTTATTTGCAGGACACAATGGTGTCTCGGTCTTGATAATTATTTTTTTTATTTATTTATATTTTTTACCCCGTTCCTCTTGTTGGAAACTCTAATGAAATTTTGGGTTGTCTTTATTCTGTGCCTTTCCCAAGAATTTATCACTGTACTCAACAACCACATGTTTTAAACAGAATTTTTCAAGATGAACTACATCTTCACACAGCAAGTTTTTTAACTTCTGATGATAAATCTTACGAACAAGGTGAGGGAATGAATGGTCAAGGTAACTAGTTTAGGTTAATTTACACATGGGAATTTTTAATAAGGATGCTGAAAAATGGGGTTTATAGATTATAAACCTTAAACAAAGAGAAGTCAATCTTGTTATATATAAGAACGTATGTATTTGAAGTTTTTTTACTGTTATTTATACTGCTTTAGGTTAGATGCCCTTTACTGCAGAGCATATCGGTGTAGGAATAGGAAGGAGTGTTTCTATTTGTATGAATCAAGATAGAAGAGATGTTGTGAGTACAGGACACATGAAATATGAGAAATCAGGAAGGAACAATAATATGAGCAACTGATGTAAAAGAGTACCCTTCCTATAACCAGAAAATTTCAGAAAGATGCTACATTGTAAATACTTAAAATGTTCTTGGATGAAGTTATTGTCTTATATATTTTTAGAACTTTGGAGAAGAAAAGCAAATAAATGTTTTTTTTTAAAGCATATTGTAGAGCTCTGGCTTTTGGAAAGGTAGACAAAATCACTGTAGGATAAAATGAATGCAGGAAGTATGAAGCAAGGTATTCAGAGATGTGACAAATACAAGTTTCATAGTTGGTAAGAGTGAGATGGAATGCAGGGTGAACAAGAAAGATAGTCTTTTAAGAACTGATGGATTTAGCAATTGACTGGATGTGAAAAACAGAGCTAGAATTTACACATAATATAATGGTTGCCAGATGACAGGAGGGGTAAAAATTTTCAGTTACAATGGGAAAATAAGCTCTAGAGGTAAAGACAGTGTACAAAGAAAGAGTGCTTTGGGAAACAAATTTTTTGATGAATGGGGTAAATATTTGATTTTTTGAGTTGCTTTAGAAAACTGCTTTCTAAAGAACAGACAGAGTGAATGGATTGAGAGCAATATTTTTTTTTCCTCTCATTTGAGATTAAAATGAAAATCTGTCAGATTAAAGATTTTTTAATCTCTTCAAAACAGAGATTGTAACTTTTCTAATCATATCCTGCTATAAACCAAAATTTATTTTAACAGATGTTTCAGAAGAAAAGAGATTCTTAAGCAAATGCCAGTTCAAATAAAATTGCAGGATGTAATATAAATGTGGTAAAATGTCACTTTTTTTTCAACTCCACATGCATTCTCAGAAAATTATTTTTTCACTATTGCCCCAACATTGAAGCCATGCTGAGGAACACTGAGTAGGCTCATGGTTTCTCACCTGTGTGTTCAGTGCTGTGACAGCAGCAGAGTGTATTGCTGGGGTGGTCGGAGAAGCAGAACTGCTGGGGGACACAGTGGTTTTGGGGCACCAAGAAGGGGTGGGACTTGAGATTGGAAGGGCAAGGGTGTTTCAGGAATAGTAAGTCTAGAAGCTTCTGGATATGAAAGGAATGAAGGAACAGATGGTCTGTGGAAAGAGGGGACTTGGGGATGATGTTCATGCTTATGGAGTGTGGCGGTTTGTCCTCTCCCAGTCCCAGCAGATCTCAAACCATGCCCTTCTTTCCACATTTCTGCATGCTTTTTATCTGCTCTTTCTGGATTTCTCACCTCCCAGCTGCCTAATCCCACCACAGTGAAACCAGCCTTTTCCCAGCGAAAGCCACACAGCTGCCTGCTTTGCACATGCCTAAGTGTAGCTCTGCTCACGCTAAACCCTGAGTGTGCCCAAAGTGAGTTTTGAAAGTATGTAAGTTCTTCAAAATTTATCCCTAGTGGGAATTTTGTACATTGAAATATCTAGGATTAGAGCTTAAAATTAATGAATTAATTATCCATTTAAATTATTTTAGATCATTCATATACTTCAGCAAGTTTTACCAATTATGAGGAAAAGTAATGGTCCCTTACAGTTAAAGATAGATGCTATTTGTGATTTTCTTACTAACCAGCTGGGTTGCTTTGGTAATGACTGATTGCATAAGGGAAAAATGTGAGAATCCTTGTCCAAAATGTAGTTATGATTATGTCCTGTCCTACTTTGCACTGAAGTAATAAAATATGATCCAAGATCTGTGAAGCATCTCAAACATAATATCCTCTCTTATTTAAGATTCTGAAACCACTTCAGACCAAATCAATGAGGCATGAATTTTATTAATTTTCTTCCTTTCTGTATAGAGATAAAATTGGTCAGGAAGAGATCTATGGTTGACATGCGAACCACACTTGGTTAAAGTGGGAGAAACTAAGTAATTTCACTGATCACGTTATGTTTGGAAATTGTAAAAAAAACCAACAAACATACACATTTAAATGACATATTCTTTGTTTCCAGTTCCACTGAAGTCTGAGATAGCCTCTGAACACTGAGCTCCCAATAAAGGAAAAGACCTGGGCCAGAAGAAAACTGGCATTTTTTTTAACAACACCCATTTTAGTTTGTGTACCGGGACATACTGAAACAGTACCACTGATATCTGTGCCTGGATATCCTTATGCCTACAGTTTTGCTCAGCCTGAAAGAACATTTGTCTTAACTTTATCCTAGATTCATATATGTATTTAGATACCTGCTTTATATATTTGTTCAGTAAACAATGCCTTTTCAAATGATCACTTGGCATCTAAGATCTTTCATTTGTGCATTTGATTGGACTACTAAATGCATCTGTAAGTCCAGCAAATGATAAAAAAAGCCAACTGATGGTTCTTACTACATCAGTAATAATGGGCTTCCCATTTATAAAAAAGGGGATTAAATTGCTTCTCAGATGTAGTGGGGAAAGCTCATTAACATGTTAGGTAAGATCCCCAAACATTTGATGAGAAAAGCTGCCTCAGTGCTGAGAGAAATACTAAAACAGGTAGCGTGTATTTCCATTGTTATTTTTACCACATGTGTTTTACCTATAAATATCTCCCAAAGGTTTAAGAATAGAAAGTTGCTTTTTAAGGATTAAATTGCAAAAATTATGAGTAGAATCTCTTCTTTAAGAGCATTAACAATGACTGAGCAATCACTTTAAATTCAGACTCAGTGATTTAGGTGCAAGGAGGATTTTATATGATTAAGTTTCAGGACCAAGATTAAGAACAAATTTGTCAAATTCCAAACTCCTCCATAAATTTCTCATGTGATATTGGACAAGTTACTTCACTTCTTTGTGAATACTTGAAAAAGTATCCAATTCTTCTTTGCACTTTCATCTCCCAAATAATAAATCCTTTAAAAAAAGTGAGGAATAGAGATTAATTTCCCAATCTTCCAGTTAAGGTAAATTTACGTATGGGTATCTTTAAGTCTCAAATGTTTAACTCAGTCCTGATGAACCACAGTTGCAGAGGGACCATCACTACTAAATATCAGCTCCATATCTATCTTAAACCAATTTTTGATAATATTTCAGTAGCTTTACTCCCTTTGCTTGGAATGATTCACTGTTCTTTTCAATCTTGTACTATAAGGTAAGCGGAATGTGTTTCAGTATTTAAGGCTGGGGAATAAATTATGAAGGCCTCTGCCAAAAAAGATGAAGACAGCACAAGTAGATGAAAACAGAGATCAGAAGACAGCAAATCCTCCATCCCTTTTAATAATTGTAGCTGCAAAACAACTTAAATATGAAAAACCTTCTTTTTGACTGAATTAACTGAGCTTTTTGAACATATTGCTGATACTTAGAAATCTTAATTAACAGTTGAAAATTATGGCATATATTAAGAAACATTTTCTTAAGAAAAACAATAGACTTATGATCGCTTTGCAGACAAAACTAATCTCTTTCCTCCCATATCTATTCTGTCCCCTACCTCCCTGGGAACCCTTCCTGTGCTGGGGGAGCACAATATGTGTCCACCTTACAAGAGGATGATGAGAGTGTTGTCACCCTTAAGTGACTACCAGCTGCTGCTATCAAATCAAAAATGGCTGGAAAAATTGAAAGGGACATAAGAAAGTAATCCTTTCAAATTGCCACAATATTTACTGGAAAGAGAGGCTTTCAGGGGAAATCAAGCATGTAATCCTGTAAGCCCTCTGCCCAGTCATAGCATGAGCACACAGGGGCACCTATTGAAATATGGTAATGATCACAGTTCTGCAGCCCAGGGAACAAATGAAAATAATGAACACATGTGAAAAACAGGGAGAGGTTCACTATTCAAGTCTTTTCCATGGGCTCAGAACAATTGTTACTATTCATAATTAAAAGCATCCAGCTATATACTTCTGGATTTTATGTAAGTTTGTTTAGAACTGAGATGGTAAAACACTCCCCACCCAACATGAACACATTTTTAGAAGTAGTCACAGCATTATCATGCTGCATAATATTGAAAACATCCATTTTATGGCTGCACAATTTCCTTATCATACTACTGTGCACCAGCAGTAACAAATACAAAAGCAGATCAATTTAAAGTTCAAGTTAAGTTGCATGAGTTCCCCACAGTGAAGCAATTATTCCCTCAGAGGCTCTCATTTTCTTTATCACACCATGAATTCCTCAGACAACGAATGCGCAATTTCCACCATGTGGTTACTTGCATTGCAACAGAAATCTCAGGAACAGTATTTAAGGACAGACATTTTTCTCTCTGTGGATGCTTCCTAAATCTGAAGTTTGATCTCTCTACAATCAAAAGCATTTATTCTTAGAAAAATCATGTTCCTATTAATCTAGTCTAAGCCATCCTTTTCCCTTTAAACTCACAAGTTATTTACTTCTCAATAATACAGATTAAACTTTTTGATAAAAACCTGGGTTGTGTATAATAACACTACATATATTGGGTTGCAATGAAGTGATACAACCAATATTTTATATATCTAAGAGCTGAAGATAGACATCGTTACTGAACCTTAGTATTATATTCCACTGTATCTCACTGCAATGCATGGACAACATCGGTTTCAAACCTGTCAACATGTTCAAAATTGAGCTTCCCCCTTGCAGCACTCAGCTCTATTTGGACCAGTAGCTTCAATCTCCAGTGGTAGCCTTCCTGCAGCCACCCCTGGGAGCATGGTCTCCATCTCTTTTTTTCTCTCTCTGATGTTACCTTTAAGGATTAGTACTCTGGAGATCTTCGGTCCTAGAGCCCCATAACAGGGTGACTGCGTAAAAAAAATCCTTACTTAAGTCCATTATTTCTAGTTGCCATTCTTGTGGGTATTTCAATTAGGGTTTGACCAGAAGGAAAAAAAAAAAAAGGAAAAAAGAGAAAAAGAACACCAACAGCTTTACAGAGAATTTCCTAAAGTAATAAAAGCAGATCAGATAATTTCACATTGCAAATGTGAATGGACCTACCAAGCTTGATAAAACTGATGATGGTTTTATTTCTGGTTTGGTAAAGACATCCTTGACCATCTTCATTGGTCAAGAAGAGCCGTGATAAATCCTCTGATTTCAAGAAACTAATACATTACAATAATAAAAATCATTTCGTTAAATACACCATTGCTGTTTTTTTCTGCTAAATATTGTTTATCTCCTCATCTTTCTCTCTCTTTTCATTTAGTTGCAGAGTGCCAAACAACTCACCTGACCAATTGGCAAAAAACATATTAAGACCTAAATTCTGTTTTCATCCTCACATTTATTAGATGTGATATGAATACATTATTTGGAAATTTGATTTACACGAATCCCTTCTTTCTGTCAGTTTCTATAAGTAGCTGAGTAGTTTTTTTTTTCTTGTGGCCATATGAAGATGTAATAAATACCACTTTTACATAGTGTTTCCTATTGGCTTAACCAAGACTTCTGGAGGCAACTAGCTGATATGAAACACTAGACTCAAGGGGTTATGTGGAATTTGGGCACCTGAACATGAATGCAGGATGCTGCACAGTAACCTTTCTCCCAGTAATCTACAGTAAAAGACAAGAATGGCTGAGGGATGGAAGAAGGCTTCAACAGTCAAATAAGGATAATATTTGTAACACACTTTTTTTCCTGCAAATTACGTGCATACACACACACAAATATGAATGTATGGAACATGTATGTACAGGGAACTGTACCAACAGCACACAGTGGATATCGTAAAAAGAAACGATGAGTGCTCATAGTGGGTGACTTTCTGTCAAGGGGCACTGGGGTGCCCATCTGCCAACCTGACAGGGAGTCATGTGAGGTGTGCTGCTTTCCGGGAGCTAGAGTCTGAGACATTGCCGAGAAGGTACCACAATTTGTCAAGAGCACAGACTGTTATCCATTGCTACTCTTTCATTTGGGCACGAATGACACTGCAAGCCAGAACCTGGGCAGAATCAAGGAAGACTATAAAGCCATGGGATTGAGAGTGAAAAAATGTTGGTGCCCAGATTATCTTTTCCTCTATTTTACCAGTCAGAGGAAAGGGGTCTGCCAGAAATAGATGTATAACGCAAATCAACTTCTGTCTTCATGACTGGTGCCATCACGAGGATTTTGGCTTTTATGAAAATGGGACATTCTTTGAGACACTCTATTAGAGAGGGGTGAAATCCACCCGTTGTGAAGAGGCAAGGGAATCTTTAGTAGCAGGCTGGCCAACTTGGAGAGGTGGGCTTTAAACTGAAGGACTTGGGGTGTGGAGTCCAAAGTGACAATGCTCACACCATCACATCCAACTGGGGAGTAAACCAGGCCAAACAAAAGAGCGACAAACGTTCCTTAGCTGCCTCCCAAGACGAGAACTAGAAGGTCAGCCACCTCAGGTCTGTGTATGGCTATGGTGGATCCTCTTCCACCCCTCCTGGGAAACCTCCATGCTTGATTACCTCTCTGAAATGCCTGTACATCAACACACGCAGCCTGGGGAATAAACAGGAAGAATTAGATATCTGTTTGAGATCACAGGGCCGTGATCTCATTGTAATTACAGAGATATGGTGGGATAGCTCACATGACTGGAATGCTGTCATGGATGGCTATGTACTTTTTAGGAAGGATAGGCCAGGAAGACGAGGTGATGGGGTTGCTCTCTATGTACGGGAGAAACTGTAATGTACCAAGCTATGCCTGGGGGCAGATGAAGAATGAGTCGACAGCTTATTGGTAAGAATTAAGGGGCAGGCTAACATGGACAACACTTTTGTGGGTGTTTACTACAGACCACCTGATCACGATGAGGAAGTCGATGACCTTCTACAGACATCTGAGAGAAGCCTCATGATCACAGGCCCTGGTCCTCATGGGGGACTTCAACCACCCTGATATCTACTGGAAAGACAAGACAGCCAGGCACACACAGTCCAAGAGGTTCCTGCAGAGCATTGATGACAAATTTTTGACACAGGTGGTGGAGGAGCCAACAAGGAGAGGTGCTCTGCTGGACCTTGTACTAACAAACAAAGAAGGACTGGTTGGGGATGTGAAGCTTAGAACCCAAGAGAGCTGGTTAATATTCAAGCACCACTTCCTCCAAGCTCAAGATCGGTGCATCCCTATGAGTAAGAAAGCAAGCAAAGGGGGCAGAAGACCTGCATGGAAGAGCAAGGAGCTTCTGGCAAAGCTGGCAAAGAAGAAGGAATGTCGAAAAAGGGACAGGCCACTTCGGGAGGAATATGGGAATGTTGTCAGAGTATGCAGAGATGTGATGAGGAAGGCTAAGGTCCACTTGGAATTAGATCTGTCAAGGAATGTCAAAGACAAGAAGAAGGGCTTCTTCAAGTACATCAGTAGCAAGTGCCATACTAGGGAAAACATGGGCCTGCTGTTGAATGAGGTGAGCTTCCTGGTGACAGAGGATACAGAGAAGGCAGAGCTACTGAATGCCTTCTTTGCTTCAGTCTTTATGGCTAAATCAAGCCCTCAGGAATCGCAGGCCCTGGAATTAAGAGAGGAAGCCTGGAGAAAGGGAAATTTTTCCTTGGTCGAGGAGGCTCAGATTAGAGATCATTTAAGCAAACCAAACACCCACAAATCCATGGGCCCTGATGGGATGCACTGACATGTGCTGATGGAGCTGGCAGAGGTTATTGCTGAGCCACCCTCCATCATCTTTGAAAGGTGATGGAGAACAGGAGAGGTGCCTGAGGACTGGAGGAAAGCCAATGTCAATCCTGTCTTGAAAAAGGGCAAGAAGGAGGACTACAAACCAGTCAACCTCACCTCCATCAGTGGAGAAGTGATGAAGCAGCTCATTCTGGATGTCATCTCTAAGCAACTGGAGGAAAAGAAGGTTATCAGAGGTAGTCAACATGGATTCACCAAGGGAAGACATGCTTAACCAATCTGATAACCTTCTACAGTGGCAGGATTGGCTGGGTAGATGAGGGGAGAGCAGTGGATGTTGTCTACCTTGCGTTCAGCAAGGCTTTTGACACTGTATCCCAAAATGTCCTCATAGGTAAGCTCAGGAAGTGTGGGCTAGATGTGTAGACAATGAGGTGGATTGAGAACTGGCTGAATGACAGAGCTCAGAGGGTTGTGATCAGTGGTACATAGTTTAGTTGGAGGCCTGTAGCTAGAGGTGTTCCCCATGGGTTGGTTCTGGGTCCAGTCTTGTTTAACCTATTCATCAACAACATAGATGAAGGGACAGAATGTACCCTCTGCAAGTTTGCTGGTGATACAGAACTGGGAGGATTGGCTGATACACCACAAGGCTGTGCTACCATTCAGTGAGACCTGGACAGGATGGAGAGTTGGGCAGAGAGGAACCTGATGAAGTTCAACAAGGGCAAGTGTAGGGTCCTGCACCTAGGGAGGAATAACCCCATGCACCAGTACAGGCTGGGGGTTGACCTGGTGGAGAGCAGCCCATCGGAGAAGGACCTGGGAGTCTTGGTGAACAATGAGTTGACCATGAGCAAGCAATGTGCCCTCGAGGTCAAGAAGGCCAAAGGTATCTTGAGTTGCATTAGGATGAGTGTGGCCAGCAGGTTGAGGGAGGTTATCCTTCCCCTCTACACTGACCTGGTGAGGCCACATCTGAAGTCCTGTGTCCAGTTCTGGGCTCCCCAGGTCAAGAAAGACAAGGAACTACTGCAGATAGTCCAGTGGAGGGCAACAAAGATATTGAGGAGACTGGAGCATCTCTCTTGTGACGAAAGGCTGGGGGAACTGGGTCTGTTCAGCCTGGAGAAGAGACGACTGAGAGGGGATCTGGTCAATACATAAATACCTTAAGGAGGGGTGTCAAGATGATGAGGCCAGGCTCTTTTCAGTGGTGCCGGGCAACAGGTTAAGGGGCAACAGGCACAAACTGAAACACAGAAAGTTTCATCTTAATATGAGGAAGAATTTCTATACTTTGAGGTTGGCAGAGCACTGAAAGAGGCTGCCCAGAGAGGTTGTGGAGTCTCCTCTCTAGAGATATTCAAAGCCCACCTGGATGCGTTCCTGTACAACTTGCTGTAGGTGAACCTGCTTTGGCAGGGGGGTTGGACTAGATGATCTCCAGAGGTCCCTTGCAACCCCTACCATTCTGTGAGTCTCTGATTTTAATAGTTTTGTGGTACTTGCTAGAGAAAAATATCTTCAAGGAATGTTATTTTTTCTTTTAAAAGCATATTTTTCAACCTTGTTACACTAAAGATTTAATGGTGGACAGCTAGGTCATAATATGCACTAAATCATAATGTTATTGCAAATGTAAATTATAAGGAGAGACCAAAATTTTTTGGAAAGAGCATGTGTGTCATCTGGAGGTACAGCTGAAACTACAGCTTAACAGCAATTTGATAACCGGTCAAGCAGCAGTGTTCACTAGTTCATGACTATTATCTACATGTTTTCCCATTTATTACATGCCAGCTGAGGCCAATTTTCAACTGGGAACTATAGCAGCTGTCTCAGTGGAAAATAAAAGAATGTCACTATAAATTTCTTTGCAGCATGAAAGAAATGTCAGCTTCATGCTGGAAATGTACAGTGATACACATTTTTTCTGACCTGAACACGTTGCATCAATTCATGCTCATGAAAATGTCATTTTTGACTTGTTTTTTTCTGCTTTTTAACCAATTTCCAACCTATAAAGAAACTCTTTTCTAGCTGCTCAGTGATCACAGTGTAAATTTAAACCTCTTGCACAAAGTCCTGAAAACTTTAAAGAAATTGTATTTGTGGTGGTATAGTTTGGCATTGAATGAATTTTAACAAGCACACAAAAAAAAAAAAAAAGGAAGGAGGGAAGGAATGAAGGAAGGAAGGGAGGGAGGGAGGGGGAGAGAAGGAAGGAAACCTTATTTTCCCAAATTACATCAACATTTTCTTACATTTGTAGGCTATTTTCTTCTCAAGCTATAGAACTACCCAAACTCTATCTTTTTAGCTGCTTTTTGGCCATTGACATGTTTGATCAGGTCTAGAGTCATTGGATTATTAGAGATATCTGATCTTTTAATAAGTACTTCTGGAACTATTTGCCTGTTCTTCCACCATCATCAGCCACTACCCCTACAAAGGATAAGCCTGATATAGGACTAGAAGACTGGTCTTGTACTGAGTCACTATCCAGCTCTAAACAGTAGGAAAGAAACAAAAGAGGTCACATTTCATCAGGCTTTAATTTTCCATTCTAATTTACAGAGACTCATCTCTGTATTCTTCACAGAAGTATAAAGCCCTCCCTACCTCTGATAATCCTTTTATGCTTTCACATTAACATGACAGAGTACAGACTATTAATTATTAAATACTGCTTATACAGTGCTGTAAATATACACTACTTTACAGAACTTAAGATAAGCAATGGCTCCATTCCTAATGAGCTTACTATAATTAAATTCATTGTTGGAGCTACATATGAAATGTAGATAGGAGTCAAACCATACAGGAAAAATCTTCAAAGCAGATAGAGGTACAGATGTGAATCTAACTTGTTCTTGGGCTATGAAAATTAAGAATAGTAATTATAGACTATGATTAATTATTTATTCATATAATTCATTGAACTTTTTGACTAAGCATTTATAAAATACGCAGACAGATGCTTGTGGATGTTGCACGTTATACATATGTGAGTGAGCTGAAAAGCTGACCTGCAAAGTCTAATGGTCCATAATATCTAATATGTGTAACATTATTTTGCTTTAGGATGAATATACTGGTTATTAAAAGTATGTAATGGTATGCTGAGCATTGTAGGCACGTTATTTTAAATCAGGATTCATTCTACCCTCAAACCTCTAATGACACAAATCTCTTTCCTCACCCACGTCATACCTCGCAGCTGTGGTATAGCTGTGTGTAACGTTTCTTTGTTTGAAAAGTGGAATCCTTCTAGGAGTCAGTTTATACATTACCTATGTGCCCTTCTGGGACTGTTTATACTTGCAAGCAAAGGTGTAGGAAATGAGGTACAAAAGAAACAGAATAAAAATAAAGAAAAACCTGTAATAATGAGCCGTGGTCATAGACTAATATTTAAGAATTTAGTAGGTACAGTAATGTGTAAATGTTAACAAATGTATTGCTTTTCAACATTAAAAGGAAAAAACCCATCTGTCTCCTATTCCCAAATCCAAATGAACCTCTTCTCAAATATAACCTCACATACTGCTTTTTAGGCTGGCAATAATTCCATCATAATTATCCTACATATGTGAAGATTTTCATCATGGGCAGATGAGCAAATTCCTAAGGAGGAGTCCGTCTACATCATGCCCATGAGACTGCTTGAGGTGAAAAGCTGCACAATCATATGCTGTCTTTAACTTCATGAGATCAGTAGAGTTGATCTACAGCTGCTTCCAGAGAAGAATTTGTCTTCCCTTGGTACTCCACTCACTTCACTTGGGTTAACAGACCTTCCTCCTTAAATGTCTCCTCTTTGGGTGGTTCAGGGTTAAAGACAGAGGCACAAAACCCTTTGCGCAGTAGAAGGAATGAAATGGGGTCTTCTGTCTGAATCATCCTCCTCTCTTATCCCAACTGTATAGACCACCTTATGGCTCCTCTAGTGTGGTAAACCAAACACAGTTGCACCCCATAGTTGCACTACTGACTGGTTCTATGACCAGCTTCTGCGTTGGGCAGATAAGAACATGAAAGATAATTTTTAATCACAAATCACAGCTGTCTTGGTCTTGATATAAATGAGGTATATAAAGCTAAGGATGAAAGACTTCGTACACATACGCTATCCACTTTACTATGCATAATGCATTAGCCAAAGTGCTGGGGGGAAAAATCCTAATTGTTGGTTTTATCAGTAAAGCTTGGCAACATACTATTAGGCAGTGATATTTGAATACTAACCTTGAAAATATAGGAATCTACTATCTTACTCTTAAGTATTACCTAAATAATTTCTGCAGGAACTATACACCATTTTTATTTCTATTGGATTATCTGTATTGGGAGAACTTCTAGATTCCCAGTGTTAACTACAAATTCATGTTTTTCTTGTTTATTTGCAGCATATGTTCCTTGGCTATAGTACATGACACACACTGTGTGTTGCTTCCATAAAACAGATGCTGCAAGGAAACAAAAAAGCATGAATTTATCTTTAATGTTAAAAATACTGAACTAACAGAAGAATAATAGATGCAGAAACAAAATATCTGTAATTTTCACTAGCAGTGCCTATTGAAAATTATTTATATCATAAACTGTGGTATAAAGATGGAACCAGCTTTAGGAATTCTTTATTTTCAATTAACTTAAGTGTGTTTTAAACAATTTAACTTGACTTTTTAGGATTTTTGTGTACTGACCGTTTGTCAATATTTAATTATTGTCTCAGGAATTTACAGTATAATAAAGTCTAAATACAATGCATTAACTTAAAACAATTAAGATCTATCTGACATACTTAGACTATTAGATTTTCACAATTTGAGAAATTATTTTCTGAGAGGAGACACTTTTATGTCAAATAATTTCCTGTGTTATCATTAATGTTCTTGTTACTACTTATATTTCACTAACATTGGTACAGATCTCCTTGAATGCTTATTTTTAATTTCTTTTGTATTCAGCACAGAACTCATTCTGCTGCTCTAAAAGACTTGCAATTTATCTGGATTGTCATGTCTTCTCACAATGTCAGGCAAACTGGTGAGGTCAGCGACATTTTGATTGCTGTTAGCCAGCAGTAACATAATCTAAGCTGATGTCTTTCCTTATTTACAGATGGACCAGTATGAACCAATGGTCACATCTTATCACTGCTAGCTTCTTGAAAGACAAATAAGGTTGAAAAATGCTTTTGTTTTCATTTTTTCATAAACTGATAAATCAGCTAGAGAAGTTGCAGGATTCCCAAGAAACAGTCCATCCGACTTTTCTTGATTCATTGAATCATGATAAGCTTTTTCAAGTGCAAGCAGAGACAGTTTCTCTCTTTTTGGTAAAAGATCTTCATGTGAACTTGACAGGAACTATTGTTACATTTCCTTTCTGAAGGCTTAGATGAATTATATTATCTGACACTTCATCAAAACTTCCTTTATATACTTAAAGAAAATTTTTTCCTAGGTAACCATTATTTGGCCTGATTTGAAGAAACTTTCTGTGTGGAAGGGAGGGTGAAAAAAGTTATATTTTCAAAACAGAGAATGCACAATTTAACCTGTTGTGAGCCATTCATTTTCAAGTGCTGTTACAGCCAAAAGTCAGTTGTTTCTCATAGAGTCATAGAATGGTTTGGGTTGGAAAGGACCTTAAAGACCATCCAGTTCCAACTCCCCTGCCATGGGCAGGGACACCTTCCACCAGACCAGGTTGCTCAAAGCCCCATCCAACCTGGCCTTGAACACTTCCAGGAAAGGAGCATACACAAGTTCTCTCGGCAACCTGTGCCAGTGCCTCACCACACTCACAGTAAAGAATTTCTTCCTTATATCTAATCTAAATCTTCCTTCTTTCAGTTTAAGGCTATTACCCCTTATCCTATCACTACATGCCCTTGTAAAAAGTCCCTCCCCAGCTTTCTTGTAGGCCCCTTTCAGGTACTGGAAGGCTGCTATAAGATCTTCCCAGAGCCTTCTCTTCTCCAGGCTGAACAACCTCAACTCTCTCAGCCTGTCCTCACAGGAGAGGTGCTCCAGCCCTCTCATCATCTTTGTGGCCCTCCTCTGGACTGACTCCAACAGGTCCATGTCCTTCTTGTGTTGGGGTCCCCAGAGCTGAAGGCAGTACTGCAGGTGGAGTCTCACCAGAGAGGAGTAGAGGAGGAGAATGCCCTCCCTCGATCTGCTGGTCATGCTTCTTTTGATGCAGCCCAGGTTGGCTTTCTGGACTGCAAGCACATAGTGCCAGGTCATGCTGAGCTTCTCGTCAACTAGCACCCCCAAGTCCTTCTCCTCAGGGCTGCTCTCAATCCATTCTCTAGCCAGCCTGTATTTGTGCTTGGGATTGCCCTGACTCATGTGCAGGACCTTGCACTTGGCCTTGCTGAACTTCATGAGGTTCGCATGGGCCCACCTCTCAAGCCTATCTAGGTCCCTCTGCATGGCATCCCTTCCCTCAAACGTGTCAACCGCACTACACAGCTTGGTGTTGTCGGCAAACTTGTTGAGGGCGCACTCAATCCCGCTGTCCCTGTCACCGACAAAGATGTTAAACCCTGCCAGTCCCAACACCGACCCCTGAGGAAATCCACTCATTGCTGGTCTCCCACTTGGATATTGAGCTGTTGACCACAACTCTTTTGAGTGTGATCATCCAGCCAATTCCTTATCCACTGCATAGTCCATCCATAAAATCCATGTCTCTCCAATTTAGAGACAAGGATGTTGTGTGGGACAGTGTCAAATGCTTTGCACAAGTCCAGGCAGATGAAGTCAGTTGCTCTTCCCTCATCCACCAACCCTGTCCTGGAAGACCACTAAATTTGTCAGGCACGATTTGCCCTTGGTGAAACCATGTTGGCTGTCACCAATCACCTCCTTATTTTTCATGTGCCTTAGCATAGTTCCTAGGAGGATCTGCTCTATGATCTTGCTGGGCACAGAGGTGAGACTGAATGACCTGTAGTTCCCTGGGTCTTCCTTTTTTCCCTTTTAAAAGGCGGGGTTATGTTTCCCCTTTTCCAGTCAGTGGGAACTTCCCCGGACTACCATCACTTCTCAAATACAATGAATAGTGGCTTAGTCACTTCATCCACCAGTTCCCTCAGGACCCACGGATGCAATGGACTTGTGCACCTTCAGGTGTAGATGGTCTTGAGCCTGATATTCTCCTCCAGTGGGCAGTTCTTCATTCTCCCTGCCTTTGCCTTCTGTGAATTGGGCGATATGGTTGGAGCACTTGCCAGTGAAGACTGAGGCAAAAAAAGTCATTGAGTTGTTGAGTACCTCAGCCTTCTCCATATCCCCTTGTCAGAAATAAGATGTTTCTTCCTGTGTATACTTTAGCTGATAAATGCACTCCTTATGTGTATCAAGCAAATTTTGCCCCCTTCTAACTAATGAAACTCCACAGTAGCTTCTGTACATACTGAATGTGAGCGTCATACCTCAGTAAAGAGTGGAAGGCTCCAAGCACGGGAGTCATGGGAAGGATGTAATAATTTTCTGTATCCCTGTATGGGTGCTATCACTGTCTAACTTCCATGAGATAAAATACTAAGAGTTATTTCAAAATCAAAGGATTTTCTCAAATAAAAATTATTTCCTTTTTTAGTATTCACTATTTTTTTTAAGGATCCCATCCTGATAGTTTATATGTAGTACCAGTGTGTTGCTGAGCAGCTCATGTCGATTTAGTTCAATACCTCACAAGCTTAGGTATGAACAGCCAACCATACATCTATGGATATCCTCAGCACAAGAATTTCACAAGTTCCAAGGACAGGAAGTAAAATTGAGAAGGGTCTTTTTATGCTTTGTGCATTTATGAGAGTGGATTTTCTCAGGAAAGAAATCTAGTGTAATCTGAGTCAAGAGTTGGAGTGTTGAGGCTATCTAGAATAACAGGTTTATTTTATTTTATTCCTCATTCTATTCAGCATTCTACTAAATATTTTCAGACTGCTAAAACAAGAACAAAACAAAATAAAGTGAAAATTTAATTGGTAAGTAATATAGCAGATTTCAAGCTCAAAATCCTTCTCTATCTCAAAATTTGAAATTCTTATGCAGGAAATTAATTTTTCATCCTCACTAATAAGTAAATTTTCAGAATCTACTTATTATATGCAATATATAAACTTTCAAGAAAAACATAAATTAAATGTTCCCTTTACATATACATGTTAATGTAAGTAAAAATGATACAGTTTTCCATTTCATCAGCCAAAAGTTGAATCTTTAAACTTTTGAAGAAATGAAATTAAATACAGCCCTCTCCCAATGTTACTTGCCATATCATAATCCTGAACAATCTATCCATACATAACATAAAAATAAAATTGAACTTTGATTTTCGTGATCACATCATACTTGTTTATTTAAAGGTCAACCATTACTCTTAGAAATAAACGCATTAAAATGTTGTGACATAAGGATATAAATTACAATGCATCTAAATCTGAAGTTATTATTTAAATATCAAATGACACTGAAGAAGTGACTAAAAACTAAATAAGATTCATCAGTATTCAGCTGGAAAATCAAGATCAGAGAGTGAGTATGATGTTTTGGAGCAGTCTGATACAGTTGAGCCTGAAAATTTGGGAACTTCATGAGATTGTGTTTTCAAAAGATATCTGGTATTTTATGATATTTTGTTTCCTTTTTAAGATACATAGGGTCCTCTGAATGTGGGCTGGTTGAAGCCAGCTATCTCAAAATTATTTAGGTAGGAAAATTAAATGAAACAAAGCCACAGTACCTCTATGCAAAAACTAATCGTCAGAATAATATATCTGTACTGTATCAATTTGAAATGTTACCTCATTTTATCCTGACTGCTAAGTGGATATATTCCTCAACTTCTTCATTAAAACAACCTCACCAGAAAAAAATGAAAAGGAATATATTCAAAGAGCATGGATAAATTTAATACCTAAAAGCAAATGCAAAAGACAACCAACTGTCTTTTGGAAGAAAGTCATGAGGGCTTCTGTTTAAGCAACGGCAGTGGATCTGGAGACTAAGTTTGCAGGGGACCAAAAGGAAAGATGAACTCAGACCGGAACGGATGCTGAAAGAGGGAATGCAGTATCTGTCATCAAAGTGTGAGCTAGTGGTGTGTGACCTATTTAGTCCAGTGAAACAAAGACTGAGATAGCATAAGACTGCTGTCTATAAAGCCATACGGAGAGGGGTTTAAGCTTTGAGGAGGAGGAGGATCTATTTAAACAAAAGGGTATATAAAATCATGACTATGAATACATTGTTGTCTACCTAGATCTTAGTACAGCCTTCCACACGGTCTCCCACAGCACCCTCCTAAATGAATTGGTTGCTCATGACTTAGATGATAGATGGATTCTTCAACGGGTAAAAAACTAACTGGATGACTGGGCCCAGAGAGTTCTGGTCAACGGAGCTAAACCCAGTTGGTGGCCGGTCACTGGTGGTGTTCCCCAGGGCTCAGTTTTGGGGCCGGTGCTGTTTAACATCTTTGTAGATGATCTAGATGTGGGGATTGAGGGCACTCCTCGTAAATTTTCAGATGACACCAAGCTGGGTGGGAGTGTTGATCTGCTCGAGGATAGGAAGGTTCTACAGAGGGACCCGGACAGGTTGGATAGATGGACTGAGACCAACGGCATGAAGTTCAACAAGAACAAGTGCCAGGTCCTACATTTAGGCGACGAAAACCCCATGCAGCGTTACAGGCTGAGGGAAGAGTGGTTAGAAAGTGGTCAAGCGGAAAAAGACGGGGGGGGGGTGGCTGACAGCCAGCTGAGCATGAACCGGTAGCGTGCCCAGGTAGCCAAGAAGGCCAATGGCATCCTGTCTTGTATCAGGAATAGTGTGGCCAGCAGGACCAGGGAAGTGATTGGTCCCTCTGTACTCAGCACTGATGAGGCCACACCTTGAGTACTGTGTCCAGTTCTGGGCCCCATACTTCAAGAAAGACGTGGAAGTGATGGAGCGAGTCCAGAGAAGGGCAATGAAACTGGTGAAGGGTCTGCGGGGTAAGTCTGATGAGGAGTGGCTGAGGGAGGTGGGGTTGTTTAGCCTGGAGAAGAGGAGGCTGAGGGGAGACCTTATTGCTCTCTACAACTACCTGAACAGGACGTTGTAGCGAAGTGCGGGTCGGCATCTTTTCCCAGGCAAGAAGTGACAGGACAAGAGGGCATAGTCTGAAACTGCACCAGGGGAAGTTCAGGCTTGAAATTATGAGGCATTTCAGAAAGGATCATTAGGCATTGGAATGAGCTGCCCGAGGAGGTGGTGGAGTCATTATCCCTGGAGGTGTTTAAGAAAAGACTGGACATGGCACTCAGTGCCACGGTCTAGTTGACATGGTGGTGTTAGGGCAAAGGTTGGACGCAATGATCCCAGAGGTCTCTTCCAACCAAATCGATTCTGTGATTCTGTGATTTAGTCTAAAAATATAGGAATACTCAGGAAAGTCAAAGGTCAAAAATGCATATGTTTAGCTGCGAACATAAAACATAAGAGGAAAGCCTTGTATTAATATAAAAGTGCAAAACAAAGGAAACTGTTACTTTACCGTGGCAAGAAAAAACTGTCAGAAGATGATGCTGAGACCTTTGTTACTGTTTTTATTTGAATTTTTTAATGCATTATTTTGGCCATTGAAAAGGTCAGTTTTGATCAGCTGGCTAACACACTTAACTTCATTGCCAAAGTTGTAAGACTTCTGTCTGGAAAACAGAAAGAACAGTTTGAGAGCAGTCAGATTATTTAGATTATTTTCAAATGGCTGGGCTAGATGAATTTTACCAGGGTTACTTAAACTGGGGAGGTTTTCTTTGAGAACTTTGTCTGAGCTTCCAAATCCAGCAGCTCTGAGTGTCTTTAAAAGTAGGGATGGTAGTGAGAAAGAAAACCTGGAAAATCAAGGCCATGGATTTGACTGTCTTATTTTCACTCCCCGGAAACAGGAAATGTTACAGAAAATCATAGGCTATTAAAATCACCTAGACCAGTGGCAGCTCTAATATTTGTAGCTGGTGGGGAGTGCAACACAAAATTTTGTAATAGATATGTAAATTTGTGTGAATGTGTGTGTTGAGTGTATGTGTGCCCATAAGGCAGAAAAGGTGTAAAAGGACACCAGCAAACAAAACAAGAACACCATAGCTTTCTAGCTAGATAATATCCCCAATGCAAGACTATAAATTAGTGTACATTTAAAAAAAAGAGAGAAAAATATAACCTTTACCTTTTAAAGGACCTTGTCAATGCATCATTTTCATTAACAGCTCAGGTTGCCATATATCCTTCTCTGTTGAGTTTGGGGATAAGTGAGCAAAATGCTCATTGAGGGCCACTGTGCAGGAGCAAGACAACAGAGAACTCCACAGTGCATTTGCTGGTTTTATTTGTCAACTCAGAAAATCTGCTTCATCTAATCTCCTTGTAACAAGGAGAATCTAAGCACACAGTTATATATAAATTCTCACCACTCACCTAAAAATTAATATCACAGGACACCAGAATGTCCACCAGTTAGAACCTTAGTTGCACGGGTCATATGCCTGACTCCGCTGCCTTGGGGCTAGCCAAGTGGGGTTGCAGCACCAGCACAGTATACTTCCTCCCCTAGCCTGTTGTGGGTCTAGGCTAGCTTGCAAGTGTGCCATCTATGCTAAGCACAAGAAAGAAGTAAGACTTAGAAAGATTTTACGAGGGGTTATACAGTTCTGGTGAGGATGGACATCACTACCCCCAAGGTAAGAGTCACCCTTGATGGAGATCATAACAAGAGATGATTAACTGACAACATGGATTTGTCAAGGAAAAGTCACATAAAACCAATCTAATTTTTTTATATAATTAGTAAAGAGGACAGGTAAATAGACAAGTAGTAGACAAACACATGATGATAATAAGACTCTCAAACTGTCTCGCAGAATATGTATTTAAATAAGTTAAGACAACAAAATGCAGATAAAACTTCTTGGATGGGTGCAAAACCATGTTGTAAAGCTACTCTTAGAGGATGTCTACAAAAATCTTCTGTGTGTGGGTTGTATCACAAATGGTCATCTACTATTCAGTTGATGTAAGAGGGAATAGTTTCATTAATTGCTCGGATGACATTATTGGTTGTTCCCTATGTGTTGTATTAAAATAATCTCAAAAAATTGAAATGCTCTGACATAATATAAAATGCAATTTAATGTGGAAATGTGAAATTCTATCTATAGGCAAGAAAATTATTTTCATATATGTAGAATGGAGAATGAATAGCTTACAATACCACCAAAAGAATTCATGGGTCATATTGTGATCAGAAACTGAACTTAAGTCAATTGTGTCTTACTGTTGCAAACATTCAAATACCATATTGGCTTATTTCAGCAGAACACCTGACGTAAAAGGAGAGAAATAATCTTGTATTGTATTCATGACTTGAAGAGCTTCAGCCAGAATCATATTCTTAGTTTTGGTCACTATATTTTACAAATTACGTGATCAACTGAGAAGAGATGAGCTGAAAGCAATGAGGATGCTCAGATGTCTACAAAAAGTGGAATGCCACAAGGAAAGTTTGAGAAAACTGGGATTATTTAGGCTAAAGAAAATAAGACATAGAAAATGGATGATAATATATGAAAGATGCATACAAAAATACAGAGGAAGAGAACAAAAATTTCCTTATGTCTACAAAGATGGAGAATTATATTACTTAAAGCAGCAATGAGTGAAGTTTAGGTTAGGAATTAAGAAATATGTTCTACCAGTACATACAGGTGAAGCACTGAAATAGATCACTTTTAAGGTCTCCAAAATGGAAAGATTTTAATAATAGTTTAAACAGATATGTTTCAAGAGCCACAGAAATATATTTTGCCTTGGGACACTGATATTGCTGAAGCGTAAATCCTTTCCAGAACTGTTTACCTATGGAATAGAAAAAGGATATTAAAGAGTAAGGTTTGGCATACCTTTCCAAGTAGAGTCATGGTGACAAAATTCTCAACCATTTTAAGACAGAGCTTGACACCTCTGTGATAGAGATGGTCATGCTCTTGAATTTGGGGTACTGTACTCTCAAGCAGGTAATTGAGCCAGTTACACAAAACTTGGCTTTGATACCTGTTTTCAGTCAGCTTCATCTGAAGCCCACTGGAGACAATGGGAAAAAAATCATACTTCACTCGGGTTTTATCAAGCCTCTTCTAATACTTTATATCTCAAGCAGTTCATTTGAAGTGAGTGTATCAATTTGAAAAATATAGGACTGCTCACTCAAAATGTGAGTAGTAGCATTTGGCCTTGAATGATTACTTGAAGATCACTTCAGTTTTATACCATGAATGAATACGAAATAAGTGAAAGATGGACTTGAGGCTAGGAGTTTAAAAGGATTTTGAAAGTGTAATGACCATATCCCAGTGACTTTCAAGGAACTGGAACTTTATCACCTTAACTACCTTTGAGCACCACATCACACAAGCAGTGTAAGAGTTGTTATTTAAGATGCAGGATGTGTGTATTTCTCCCTCTCCTTTATTTGGGATCTGCAGATATACAGAGTCCAGTTTAAATCCATTTGAAGGATATACCAAGTTAGTTCAAAGTAATTGCCTTAATGCCAGTTCAGAAACGACTCATGTAGGTACACATATTTCCCAGCAAAATTGTAAATTGCAGTGGTAAACTGCAAAGATCCCAAAGCATCAACAGAAGGTTTTGGAAAATTCCAGAGGTCTTCTGTAGCAAAATACTCTGTCTTAAAAAATGTTCAGAATATTTTCTCATTTTTAAAATTGATTTTCAGGTGTACTTCCTAACCTGAATTTTATTTTCCAAATACAGCTGGTCAATTCTCACATTTGAAGATTTGTCTTAATTCCAAATATTAATAGATTTCATTGCGAATTTGAAATGCTCCATTTTGATTTACTAAAAATTTCGAGCATTTTTGTGTTTATTTTACATTTAAACTGTGAAGTACAGAATGCCATCCTCCCACGTCCTATGTCCAAATAATTGCTTCATGGTGTATTTAAACTCCCCAGACAGACTGTGTACCACCTTTTTTTCTTTTCCAGGGTTCATCAAGCCTTATTTTTGATTAAGCATTATTCACTGATGATGTTATTTAACGTCACTGAAACATGGATCCTGTGACTACACTACATGTGTTTCACAGTGTTTTATTTCAGAGTGCTTGTGATCTGATCTCTTTAACTCAATGCACATTTGATGTGCTCCTGGACAGCATCTTCCAGTCCAGCTTCATGCATAAGGAATCACTTTGTGCACTCTGAGATCACTCTGTGACGTGAACAGATGTGAAGAGAATTGGAAATAAACTGAAATAAACATTAATGTACAAACACCCTATGAAAGGTAATTCCCAAGTGTAATTTTTGTTAAGCAAGAGAAAAGTATCTTGGGAAAATTGTCCAAGGGAGATTAAAAATTAGATTTTTCATTTATTCATTTATGAAACACATAATTTAGAGTGAAGGTGGCTAACTGTGTTGCAATATAGAACAATGAGGCCATTTTCAGTTGAAAACAAGAATTAGTAATTGCTGTAGATATGTATAAGCTAATGTATGAATTCTACAAGGTATTAAGGAGAAGGTAACTAATGTGGTCAAGGTTGTGATCAGTGGCACAAAGACTAACTGAAGATGAATCATCAGTGGTGACTCCCAGGCATCAAGAGACATGAATATGGTGGAGTGAGTTCAGTGAAGGGCCATGAAGACGATCAGGTAATTTGGAGAATTTGACATATGAAGAGATGCTGAGAGAAATGAGGTTGCTCAGCCCCAACAAGAGAAGGCTCAAGGGGGATTGGTGGATCGTATCAATGAGTATAAATACCTGACTGGGTGTCGGGATAGAAAAATGACAGAGTCAGACTTTTATTGGTGCACAGTGACAGTACAGGCATCTACAGGCACAAACTGAAATATGGAAAACTACATTTAAACATAAGAATATTTTTTTTTTGGCTATGAGGGTGATTGAACATTGGAACAGGTTGCTTAGAGAGTTATGCAGTCTCCATCCTTAGAGATATTTTAAACCCAACTAGACATGACTCTGAGAAACCTGCTGTAGCTGATGTTGCTTTGAATAGGGATGTGGACTAAACAGTCTCCAGAGGCTGCTTCCAACATCATCCATTCTGTGA
The DNA here is from genome assembly GCF_000690535.1 of Cariama cristata. NCBI lineage: Eukaryota > Metazoa > Chordata > Aves > Cariamiformes > Cariamidae > Cariama > Cariama cristata. Next base: position 23,355 of record NW_009622477.1, on the reverse strand, counting down.
TTTTGTGATTCACCAAGTGCTTTGTTTCCTTTGTATCAAAGGGAAAAAAATTTACACGTGTTTGCATTCTTGCAGAGCACAGTGTCCAGGAATTACCTAAGGGTAACTGAAATTCAAAACACCTGAGAATGTATTTTCCAAGAAAATTATTTACATTGCAGGTACCTTAGCTAACATTGCAGTGAGATGTGTCTCTGTTCATAAAAGCTTACTATATGATGCATTGAAGGTAAAAGCATTACTTAAAACAGGGAGCTTTCAGCTCTTTTAATACCTGTTGCTTTCGAATTTGCAGCAACTGTAACGTTTTTGAAAACAGTTTTTTACTTGTTTGAAGTAATCTAAATTCTATTATTTACTTGCATTTGTGATGTTTAGTAGTTAACAATGTAGCTTTCCAATGGTCAGAGAAATCCTGTTTCAAACAACTACTACTATTTATATTTTTTTACATATTTTCATTAGCTTTCAGTACAGCGGTCTATAACTTGCAGCACTATGTGAGTGCCTACTTTATACTAATACATAACTAAAGTCACTGAAAAATGTCTGTCTTTAAATTTACTATATCCACAAGCTATCATTCTAAGCATAACCTGTTGCTCCATGTATTTCTCAGTAGCATCTCTCTCTCAAGTATTGCCTGAAAAGCCTATCACAAAAGCCATCAGCAAAGACAACAATAACAAAAAGTTGGAGCTTTTTAATGAAACACTAGCGTACACTGGAATGGACTCTAGAAAGTCTAAATTATAACTATTGATTACTAAATTTTGCTTTTTACACTTCAAATTTCTAATAAGTCAAGTACAGAAAAAACAGTTGTACAAGTGTTCACAGTAGGTGATAGAAAAGAGGCCTAACCCTGACTGAAGTAAATTAATTGGAATCAATACGCATCAATACGCTTACTAATATGAGCCCTACAAGTTATCTACAAGTTATTCACAGAAAGATCTGAAAACTGCTTTTAATGATGCACTTGTATGTGATTTAATATTGTTGGGTGAAGCCTGGAGGATTTGAAAGCATACATTACTTTGTTTAGATGTATAAGCAGTCTTGCTCAACTTGAGGCAAATTCTCACATGGGCAATATTGCCATTGTGAAAAAAATGCTTGCAGGCATAACATTTTAGAAGGGTTTTTTTCATTTTAAAAAGATAATGTAGAATTTGCTGAAGAAGAAATAGCAATATGATGCAAATAGTAAAAACATTTTGTAAGTAATCATTTTTTAAAATTCAGATTCATTTTTTATATTATGTAGAATGATCTAAATATAATAGTTGTTATTACCTCTTTAGTTATGTTTTGGAATAGAACACTTGCTTATTGGCATATTAAAAACAAAGTGGTACCATGGGAGATTTGCCTTCATTATTCCCCAACAGAAAGCCCCTATTGTCAACTACACTTATGTATCTATACAGCCATTTAAACAGACACAGAGAGCCAACTTTTAAGCAGTTTCTTTAATATAAGTCTATTCCTAATATGTATTAATTTGGACAATGGATTATTCATGAAATGACACCTTGATTATTTTAATAAGAGACTTGACATCTTATTTTTAATTTTCAGGGCTGCTACTTTTGTACTCCATGTAAAAATTTCACCTTTCAGAAAGTATTACTGTACAGAGACTATAAAACTAGAAAAAAGTAGTAGGCATGCCCTGGAAAAGGAAATCTCACCAAGATGTGTGCATCGCTGATTTGATCTATAAGAACTGATAAAATCATGCTGTGGTTGCCTGCCTGGCACTTACGCTATTCATTGCCTCCTGCTAGTTTTCCTAGAGGTGAAAGATTGCACTGGGCACTGGGAAGGTCGCTGTGGTTTCCTTAGTCTTGCTGCTCTTATGCTGCCAGGCTGGCAAAGTGGGTGCCTGATGTATGCTGCCATGCACACTGGGAAGAAGCCAGTGAGTCTTCTCAGGATCGACACTCCAATGGGGCTCTCAGTGGTCTGGAAGAGAACTTATTGTCCCATCTTGAAAAATAAAAGTTGATGAGACTGCAGATCAATTACAGAACACATGCCAATTAAAAAACTTCAATCCAAGTGTTGTGCATTACCAGCAAACTAGTGATAATCAACCCCTAGTCCTATTCCCTTTCCTATTTTACAGGCTTTTAAAAATTAGGAGAAAATCCCTAAAGCATTCAGTTGCACTTAGTTATTTTGAAATATCTTTTTTTTCTTGTAAAACTGAACTTGGAATTAGGGATGGGCCTGATGCAAAATCCTATACCTGGGACTGAGACCATGATGAATTTCAAATGAAAATATGGATTCCAAGTTAGCCGCTATTCCCTATAACATATATTGGCAAAATTCTATGAAATAAATTTTAAATTCAAATATGTTTCCTTGAAGGAATTTGAAGTAAAGACATAGATTTTTGTTTGGTTGTGTTTTGTTCAATTTGGGTTTATTTTGTTTTTCTCAGCAGATTAGTTACACATTTTTAAACCCTTCCCCAGAAATCCCTGTATTTTTCCTTGGGCAACTTAGAACTGGGTGAAAATACATTCCTATTCTATGTTTTTATCTTTTAAATTGATCCCTGGAGTTGAACACAATCATTTAGGGTGTACTATTCTTTTCCTGACAGTGTCAACCTCTGATCAGTTAGATGCTAAAAGACTAGGAAAGAAGGGCACCTTACATCATCTAAATCTACCCTCTTCTAGTTCAAAACTGCTAGCTGTTGTCCTGTCACTACAGTCCCTGGTAAAAAGTCTCCATCTTTCTTATAAGCTCTTTAAGTAGTAAAAGACCACAATAAGGTCTCTCCAGAGCCTTCTATTCTCCAGGCTGAACCACCCCAGCTCTCTCAGCCTGTCTTCATAGGAGAGGTGCTCCAGCCCTCTCATCATCTTCATGGCCTCCTCTGGACTCCCTCCAACAGGTCCATGCCCTTCTTGTGTTGGGGGCCCCAGAACTGAAGGCAGTACTGCAGGGGGGTCTCACCAGAGAGGAGTAGAGGGGGAGAATCCCCTCCCTTGATCTGTTGGTCATGCTGCTTTTTATACTACCTGGGATGCCGTTGTCTTTCCGGGCTGCAAGTGCACATTACTGTCCAGTTTTCATCTATCAATGTCCCCAAATCCTTCTTGCAGGGCCCCTCTCAATCCATTCATCACCCAGCCTGCCTTGATACTGGGAATTGCCCCAACCCAAATACCAGCTCCTGATACTCTTGTGGCAGTGTATGGTTTTCCATAGCCTCAAACTTTAGGTAAATTTAGGAAACATACAGAGAACAACACAGTGCAATACCAATAACCTTATATTCTGATATAGAGGATGTAACGAGTTGGCTATCTAACCACTTGGTTATATTTTACCTCTGGGAAATCTAAAAAGCCATAGTTAGCAGGTAAAACTCACACTGCAATGTCCTCTGCTTGAATCTTCAACACCAACTTACTTGGCAATAAGTATACCAGCAATATTTTGGTCACATAGTGCTGTTATATTAATTCTACTAAATTGTAATATTTGGTAATTCTGGGGAAGTATGATACTCACTATAACACTCAATGGTGTTCACTGGACATGAAAAGAAGCAAAAGATATGAGGCAAATCCTCCTCACTCGACCTCTCTGACAAGAAGCATGATTCTGATTTACTCCATGTGTTCCTACTACATATGTATGAACATGTAATTTATCTGTTTGAGTTAATGATAGTGTAAATTGTTAGCTATTGTAATTATCACTATATATGTAATTATATATAATCACATAAATATCTATACTTTACTATGCAGATATCTATACATATAACCATGTGTACTATACATGTTGTTTTCCCATATTCTACCTATATTGTTCATGTTGTATTATGCTTAATGTGTGTCTGTTACTAGACTGAGGAACAATGGATATAGCAAAAAATGATAGTTAAATTATAATACAGAAGCTCTGAGAATGAGAACTGCCAGTTTTGACACTCCAATAAAATGTGTATAATCTAGTAAATTGTAAAGCACCAATTCTAGCTCTAACTATCAAGCAGTTATATCACTGCATTAAATAGTGTTATGCTTATTCTTTCTGATCACACAAACTTAAGAAGACTAGGCTGTCACATAAAAGAAAAAGTAAACCATGCTGGTTATGTGGTGGATCAGCTGTTTTTCAGATGGGATGTAAAACAAGACCTTGTTTTATAATTTTTAAAGCTCTTGTGGCACTTTAATGTAAGTTCGTGACAAAATACCAAAACTGGATAAATTTTGTAGATCTCATTTCTCTGAGACTATCAGTTCACATTGCAGCTTCTAATTAAAAAGAAACCTTATACTTTTAGGTGCCTTGAAACGTGTATCATTTGAATGAAGGTGATAAAAATCTTGTATGTTTTCTGCCTTGTACAACTCAATTGGTTTAGTATAAATTTAGTAATTAATGTTTATAATTTTCGTGGAGATTCTTTGATGAAATGTGCCATGCAATACCGTCCAACTACCGTCGCTGAAATTATTCTCTTTTAGTTTGGCCAATAGCATTTTTCTTTGCTTTTTCATTCAGAAAAAGCTAGTGCAGATGAGATATACTTGTCTTCTTGCCACTGGAAATATCAGTCATGTCATCTATGCCATCATTAAGAGCTCACTAGAGAGATTATTAGATATTTATTTTACTGATATTTATTGGTAAAATAGAAAAATCAGGCAATTAGAGATGAGGTACAGTGATGACAATTATGTTTGTTCTCATCTATCTCAGAGGAGATGGTACATGAAAGCATTTGAACCCCAGTGGTGATGTAGCAGGTCAAGAAAGGTTGTACAGAAGCAAGGAGGATCCCTAAGGAATCCTGTGGCCTCAGGAACCTTTCACATCTGATGTGCTACTGCAGACACTATACAAGGTAAGTTGCTTCACCAGTAGATCTTCCTAGCCAGCTTGGGTTATTTTTCTGCATTGAACCTTGGAGACTGACCTCTTCTTAATTCATGCTATGGCAGCATAGATTTAACCACAGTCCAGCTTCTAGAGAATATGTTCTATTAAAATGCAGTGGTTTAGCAACGAAACAGATTGGATTTGGGCCTTAACTGGCTCCTTGGCCCCAAGCTGTCTAAGCACTAATATACAAACATATGAAATACAAGCTAACAAAAGTAACAGTCCGATAGAGTACGGTGACTTATAAATAAACATCAGCAAAGCCTCTGAAGAAAACACTACCCATGAATAGCTAATAGATGTAATGTTTTAAGAAATAGCAAGAAATGTATAAAGTTGCCAAACAGAATAATTCAAAAGTTACCATAATTTGCCCTCCTATGCACATGTATAGAATCATAGAATCATTAAGGTTGGAAGAGACCTCAAAGATCATCAAGTCCAACCGTAAACCCAACGCCACCATGCCTGCTAAACCCAGTAAACCATATCTCGAAGCACCACATCTAAACGTGAATTAGGTATTAGTATTGGTATTATATTAGTATTATATTATTATAGGTACTGTATGAAATTCTATGAATTTACACAATTTTTCCATACAGTCTCATATCATTTAGTACACGGAATGGATGGTGTTTACTTAATGAGCAGCCATGTAAGATTTTGTTTCCACCATATGGTCCCAGGCTTTATTTGTTCTGGAAAAGTTAAATCTGCTCTAAAGACAGAATTACTAATTTTCTCACGGTCTAAGCCACTCTCCAAAGTATATGAATGCTTTACAGACATAGGGTTTGACTCAATTCTGTGAGTTTTTTAATCCATTGTCAAGACAGTCTTGAGAAGACACCTCCTCCGGAACAAAAGTACTGTTTTAGTTTCAATTTTACATGACAAATTGCCAAGCCAAGGAAGAGAGAGTGTACAAATTTTTAGTTTTCATAATGAAATCTGTAAAAGTAGAAATATCTAGAAAAGGTGAGGTACATAAGGTCATTCCCTTAGGGAAAATCTTCTCAGGGAATGAATCAAGTGTCAGGCAGATTTTAAAAAAGGAAATGTAATCAGTCTTCCTATTGATTTATATTTATCCTTATCTAATTCTGTATATAATTTAAATTTAAATCCATCTACCATCTACTGCTACAATTTCCATCCACTGGAAATTAAAATCCAGTTGTTTACCCCATGCTGAATTATTCTATTTACAGATACTTCATTTATGATTAATCAGAAATTGCAATTGAGCGAGCTAGGTATATTCATTAATAATGCACATTGATGAGGCCCACTAATCCCAGCCCACAGATTTTAATGACCTCAAACTCCCTCAGTGTGTATGTGCAGATATTTTACTTCCAAACAGGTTTTTTTTACCTCACTTCCTACTCAACCCTGTAATTGGCTACTCAATTCCTAATTAATATTAATGATTCAGTTTACCCTGGGGAAAATATTCAACAAAGCAAAAGCTACCGATTGCACATGGCTCATTAAAGTCACATTACTTTAAATATTTGAAAGGATACTTCATAAACACAAATAACTCATTAAACTAGTTACATCACCTTCCTCTTTCAGTGTTTCTGTGTTCCATACAAAAGCTGTCTGCTGTGTACGTAGGAATGTATTTAATCTTGTGCCTTAGCCACCATCAAAGCACACTCATGAAATTTACTTTTTCATACTGTATTTTTGAGAACTAAAATCACAGATATAGATTAAAATAGACATAAGCTGGAAGGAAGAAGTGATTGGTGAAATAAATTTAAAAGGATTAAGGGAAATATCTTGAGTTCTGCATGTTCTCTTCAATAAATACCAGGTACAATGAACACGTACTGCCAAATCCACAACTTGACCTCCATGACTTGGTACTAAGTACACAAACAGACACAAAAATAAGCAAAACTTTTAAATTCACCAATCTTCACCTTCTCTGGAAGTCCTGAGTTAGAGAAGTTTTCCAAACTAGGCTATAGAAAACATGCTTAAAAACTAGGTGCAAAGACACCAGTGTGAAGGCTGCCTGGGCAAGTAAGCAGAAAATTCTGAATCGAATCCCATAGCTTATATGTATTTAGATGCTCTTAGGTACTCAGATACTCTTAGATATTAATATCAGATGTCTGTATATACCAGGATGTGCATCAGGGAAGCATCTCCAGAAGTTCTATGTCCCAATCAAGCCTGACCACTGTCACAAAGCAAAAGGATAATTTTTTTTTTTAGCAGTCTATGCTCCAAGGACACAGAGGACTTGTGTTCAGACCTATCCACTGCCTAGCTTATAACAGAGACATGGACTCTGACCCTTGGGTGGTTTGGGTCATACCCAGAGGCGTGAATTTATTCATTTTCAGAATATAGCCCTGGGGTGGTGTAGGAAGGGAGGTGTGAGCTAAAAATACCCACGGATGGTGAATAGTGGGAATCAGATATGTGAAGTTTCACATCAAGGCCAAGGTGAAAAATGTCACTGCCTCAGAAAATATTTTTCTCCAAAAGAAGGTGTTTGGAGAAGGTAGAGTCAGGGGAAGTAAAAACTGGCAGACACAGTCCAAATATTTTTTAGACTGTCAACTGAAGCCAAAAAGAGGCAGGGATTACAGTGTTTTTAAACATAAAGCTATAGGAGGTAGTCTGCACCCATACAAAACTTTACAATTGCAGAGAAGAGTTTGCTAGTATCAGCCAGGTGCCTCGGATAGCAGGAGAGAAAGTGCTTGCAACACCCATACAGTGTCTCAGAATGTCAATGCGGTGTCAGCTTGTCTCTTCTCCACTCAGCTCAGGGTCATCCTTGGATAAAAACCTCTGTGTTTCAAGCACAGAACTAATTACTTCTACATTGCTGGACAGAGAAAGGAGCAAAATGCCCAATTGTTTCTGGAGTCTCGGGAGGAGCAGAACCTCACTAATATCCCTCTGCACCTGCAAGAGTGACAGGCCACTTTATAAGCTTCAACATTGATTAGCTGCTATGGTTATTTTTTTCTCTCTATGTGAACATAAGCACTGGCTGGTTCCAAGCAAGGAACTGAAGAATTACATCTATTTACTGTCACTATGTATTTCATATTGCTCCCAGGAAAGACTTTAATTTGCAACACACAGGCAATCATTTTTGTCGAGTGGCCTTATTATGGTTAATATTTGTTTTATACCGTTCTGGACACATTTATGCTATATCTGGGCCTACCTAAATGACCTTGCAGTACACAGGATCACTCCACACCCAGAGAAGAAGGTGTTTTTTCTTTTTGATGAGTGGTTTGGCTATTTCTGAACAATTAATTATAAACATATACATTTTCCAACTTTACTCTGCAGTGAAACTTCTGGTTTTATCAATAAAGTTTAGACACTTCACTGGAACAAATTAGAGATTTGTTTATTAACTGAATGCTTTTATTGTAGTTTTGGTATGCTCACTAAGGATAAGTTTTATGTTGTAAGTTCTTAATTTATATTGCTTTTATTTTATTAATAGTTAGTAAACAAACAGTGATTTGTTTCTGGCTAATAACAGAGAACCAATGCCAAAAATAATATAAGAATGATAAATACAGGACAATCAAGTACATAAACAATAGAATGCCTTTTGAATTCTAATTGAGTTCCTCCTACAGCCAGTTGGTTTCAGCGAAGTTACTGATTTCAAAAGGTCTTGACTGATATCCTAAAAACCTTTCAGTACTACAGTCTAAAATTGCAAATATGAATGTGAAAATAATACAAGAGTTGGAAGAAACTTTGTGCATATTACTGTACTTAAAGAAACTATGCTTCCATTTATGACCCTAGCCAGCATAAAAATTCATGTATATTTATAGCACTTTAGAAAGCATGTCCCCTTAGTGGCAGCCGAGCTCAATGGGAGAATTCGTGGTGTAGTAGCATAATGTGCTAATAGCAACACCTATACCTGGCTGAGTCTGCTAATGGTGTCCCTCTGGATGTGGAGGCCTCATTTGAACACATTCAAATTGTCCTAGACTGCATATCCCTGGAGCTATTCCAAGCTCATTCCACTTCATATATATTCTAAAAATAAACTCAAGACTATTGAAGTTCATTCATTTAAAAGCACTTACAAGTGGTATAGTCAGTTTGAGGATTTAGTAATGTGAAATACTAAAGGTACAGTGTAGCTGCTTTCCAGATAGCTTCTAGGTACAAGTCAGGAATGAGGCAATTAACTACCTGTATAATTATGCTAAATACATTCAGAGTGCAGTGAAATTTTCCTTACAAACACACATAATCCAGATGACCTTAGTGTCTTAGTACGGTGGACCTTACTGTCACATCATGTCTATCTTACATGAAGAATATATGTAGGCATAGGTTACTATCCCATTTCTCTGCATTTGTAGCAATGTCTTAAGACTACTAGCTAAGTAGTTGTACTCCACTTGACATATTAACCTTACCTATATTAAGAAATTCATCCCCAGGGATTTCTGAGACAAAAGAGAACAGGTGAATACAAGAAGCAGAGATGAACAGCTCTGGATACTGGAGGGACTGCTTTGTGTCACCAGTTGCAGTGACAGCACACTGGCAACACAGCCATTACTTGTGAGAAGCGTAGTTTCCATATGAGCGATTTCTATGGCTTTTGAGTTGACGTGTAAAAGCAGCATACAGTATAGTGAGCTTCAGTAGCTGAATGGTTAAGGTGCTTAAAATATTATCTAAAGTATTGCTTAATAGAAATATTGCAGTAGTTCCCAAATATTTTTGTTAACTTTTCCCAAAAATAGATGAATTCCTTAAAATCCACTATGGACAGATTCTCCCTTTTTCTCACACTTGGGAAACTGTTTATGAAGGAACAGGGGAACATCGATCTTATCAAAACAGATAGGCAGAGATACAGACTTGATACACTCTGATACACAGAGATAACACAGGCTGAAGAGGTATGATGTTAGACATCTATGGCTCTGAAGTGTGGAATTTCCAGCTTGAAAAGTAACAGCTTCAAGTTCTTCCAAGAAACTGGAGGCAAAGAGGTTGAAAAGGGAAAAAACACAGAGGAGGGAAAAAAAAAAAAAAAACAAAAAAAAAAAACAAACAAGAAAAGAAAATCTGTAACAGAAATTACTTCTGCTGTCTTAATACATAAAAAGTTGAGTTTGCTATCAGTTGCAGGGGTGCAAATCTCAGCTGTTCCGGAAACTGCAGGACTGTAACTGACAGTGAAATTTGGTCCAGCAAAAATAGTTACATTTTGTATTGTAGCCACCTTACAACAGCACTGTCCTCAGAAACAGCTCTTTGAAATCGAATGTTCTCTTGCTGCCTTTTATCAGAAAACAGCAGCCTGCCAGAGCTCTCTGCAGTTTCCCAGGGGTGCCTGCAGACATTACAAGACATGAGCAAGTCAAGGCACGTTAAAACATGAGAAAATTGCGGACAGATCACACCCAGAATTTTCCTTTAATTGTCCTCTTCAGGCAAATGTTCTTGCATAAATTCAACTTCATGCACACCTGCCAGCAAGTAGAGTGAAAAATAAATCTTTTTTTCAGGGATGACTTGTAAATCCAAATAAGATAAGATAGCCTGGAAGTACAGTCACATCAAGGGTTTCTTAGTATTGTTACTGATGGGGAGGAACATACAAGCAGAAACTGAAATACCACTTAGAAGGGGAAGTAGAACCCTGCAGTAGTTAAGGTTGGTTTTGGAAGTGTTCAATATTTGGGTTTTGTAAGCCTTAATTTGCTTGGGCATATTTAAAAGGGCCTGCTTCTATGCAGGTCTTTACAAATTGTGTTGTCTTGTAACATTTTCAAAAGTGCTTAGGCAGTATAGGACCCTCATTTTTTGAAACAGACTTGAATTTTTGACAGGACCATTCCATTGAGGTCATTAGTGTAAATGACAGCATGAAAGTGCATTCACAAAAGCTAACTTCAGCCTAGCAAACCTCATTTCCCCTGTCACCCTGCATAGTCAATGGGAAAGTTATTGACTCCGGAGAGTTATTAGGAACAAGCGATGTGTCTGTATCAAGGGACGCGATGAGTATGCCTAGCCTCTGTTCTGGGGTGAAACCAGGCACCCCACTCCACTCCTGAATTTCCCTGGGAAAAAAACACAATTCAAAGTGTTGAAAGGCCCTGAGCACTCAAAAGGAAAAGGGAACCATGTTGGAGGGTTGGGGTAGGTGAAAAACACTTTAGGTTATGAATGCTGGGTGAGTGGCAGATGATTGTGTGTATGTGTGAATGTCTGAAACTGAGTGTTTGAACTCCCAAGCATGAGCCTACTGCCTGCTACCTACAACTGGTACAGGCTGGTGGTGATTTTTTATAACACCTGGAACTAGAAAGAAGTAACACATATTTTAGTTAACAAGAGACATGAGGTAGGATCAGCAATTAGGAAACTGATCACATGTTGTGCTTCTGCAAACAGAGTGTTTAAATGGAAAAAAACAGGCTAGAAAGTGGGGAGAAGATTCTGGCAAAGGAGAAGAGCCTAGAAATGCACCAACAAACACACCATGGTGCCTGAGATCTGTAGCTGTGGGCACCTTCACAGCACGCAGCTGACATGACTCTGCCCGGCTTTCCCAGAAGTGGGAAGTCAAGACTTGAGTGAATGTGGCTTTGGAAAGTGTGTGAGTGTGTGAAATAATCAAGAAGGGTAAAAGCCCTAAGCTTGGAAGGTCTTAAATAAATCCCAGTATTCAAATCCATACAGGTTGTCATTCATTCTGTCTCACTCATGACAAGAGTTCAACATGAAGAATGATGCAGGATCATCAGGCCTTGTAATCATCTTTTGAAAAATGTTTTCGGTCTTGATGGGTGATAAAGGTGCCCAGCAAAGTCAGTTTTTGCTCATGTCTGTAATGATCTGCGTTCAGAGGATGGAGGGGGAGTCTCAAAGCCCATCATGCTAAGAAATGTAGACTAGGTTCATAATAATGTTTGGAACAGAGTCTGAGGTAGTGTTAGGTCTAGTTTTGACATTGGCATAACTGAATACACTTCTATCATTATTTTAGTTACTGATACTTTTTTGAGTTTACTTGCATTCAACTGCAGAAGAAAAGTTAGTCGATTCAGTTGGTTTGGACTGGACATCAGGCATAAGCAACAGGAACAATTTCAGTTTCATATTCTTGTGAGGTGTTTTGGGTTTTGGGGTTTTTTTGTTTGTTTTGAGGTTGTCTGGCTATGGTTTTTACTTGAAGCTTTCCAGGTTAAATTACCCCAAACCAAACTGTTATAAAAGAAGAGATCGGATCCTGAGACACAAAACTATGGACTTTTGAACAACTTTGCTGCTCTCTTTAGCTTATCCTCTGAGATTTCTGCCCTCTGTATGGTTTCCATAATTGCACTGTTCAATCATCTCATGAACGTTATTTCAGTGTCTTATTGACTGAAATTATGCCTCCTGTTCACATCTGATAATGGTTCTGATTTTGATTCATACAATTCAGACACTTCACAGAAGTAGCGACAAGAGAAGCACATTGTAATTATTTTGCAATCCCTTTTTTGCTGGTGTCATTTTCTCTCTTATCCCTGTATGCTCTTTTTGTACATACTCATCCCATAACCTACTTTTAGTATTAGAAACAGGGAAACAACTATGGAAGCAGAGTCATGTTAAAGTCATGTGTTTTGCCCTAAGTGTTTTGTTATCACCAAAACCACTTCACTGAAGTTTTTAATTTTGTCAGTAATTGATTTGGGGTTAGATCCTCTCAGTTACAGCGGGTTTTTATGCCTGATGCAGTTCAGAAGGGGCAAATGAGGTGCAAACTCACTCAGAACTGACTGCTATTCCAGTTTAAGCCTCCTGGTATGCTGTCTTTTCTCTTTAGCAAAGAAGAGTATGTACTTTAAATTAACAGTTTACATTTATGACACATAAAAATGCAAATGTTAAGTCACATGTCTTGTATGGCTAAAAAGGAGCTAAAAAACACCTGGGAAATTATGAAACCTGCTAAGTATACCTATAACATCCAGGACAAACAACAGTATTAAAATGATCCAGGGAAGGTAATTCCACGTAGTTTGATTCAGGGTCTCAGAAACCTAACCAAAAACTTTTTCTAATTCTTAGATAGAACCCTTAGTGGGCTTAGACCAATCCCTTCCTCAGAGTCTTTAAAGAACAACTGATTCCTG
>NW_009622477.1:0-10230 GCF_000690535.1 Cariama cristata | reverse complement strand
CTGCTTTTTACATACTAGGTTGCTATCTCTTCTTCCAAGTTTTTTTTTTTTTTTTTTCCTGCCTTATTTTTTTAAAAAAAAACTTTATGTTTTTCTAGCAAGACATGTTTTTCTTAAGTCTTATGTGTTTGTTTCCTCTAAGACGTATGATTCATTTATGTATTTTTTAAAGTCACCAGAATTAGACACATATTATAATAGTTCTCTAACCTGTTCCTAAAGAATTGATATGTTATCTGTTTTACACCCTATCCCACTATTAGATATTTATTCACCCAGAATGAAGTTTTTCCTTTTGGCAATAACATTATAACATTGGCGTATTTTGCTGTCTATCTGCTTTAAGGTCCACATCCTTTTTTTCTCTGTTATACAACCTTTTCAGTTTTGGTTTTGTATATTTTGTTTCTCCTTCCTAGTGCAAAGATTTTTGTGTTTTCCTTGTTAATTTAATTCTCTTGATTTTGGAGCCCATCTCTTAAGTGGCCAAGTTTATTTTTGACCTCTGACCCTTTCTTCTGATGTCCTTACATGAAATACTGTCAAAATATTACACAGGGCAGAGATAAATCTTCTGCACGAAAGCTGATTGACATAGTGTATACACCCGCTTTACTACCTGGATGTAGCTATGGTATTCCCCAAGGGAATTCCCAGGAGCAGATGAACACAGACATAACATACAGGCACATGCATGATGCTTATAATCTCAGATCACTTTTTACGCATAAAGCTCAATGGAAGTTAGCTCTAGTTCTAGTCATTGTTCTGCCTTATGGTAGTTTGAGTGGGTTATGGGCAGAAAACACCTTTCTGTCACAACTAGCAAATGCCATACTTATGGCTGCTGTGTCTGAAATCCTTGTTATGAGTGTTATTTTATGCATATTTTGGCTTGACTTTGGTGTAAACATGCTAATAAGTTCTCTCTGTTGGGTCATTTATCTACTATTGTCTTGTTTATGCCGGTTTTAATTTCAGGTTATGACGGCAACAGCTTGTACAACATGTAGTGCATCCATGTATAATGGAAGTTGGGGAAGCTAAATACTCAGAGGTGAAACACTGTCACACAGAGGATCATTTGTAGTTCTGCAGTGCTATGAGTGGGAGAGTCCATATAGGCATAGGTGTAGGTATAGGCATAGGTAAAGGCATAGGTATAAATTGCCACCATCACCAAGAGCTGTCTAAAAATAAAAGGTATTAAGCTAGTAATGCTGCATGTATATACTCCCTGTAATAAGAAAAGGCAAAACCAGTATGTGGCAATATGTGGTCATATGGACAATACAATTGGTCCAAGGTCAATTTAAATTTAATCTCAAAGTCAAAAGCACAAAATATATCTCTTGTAAAAAATAAATTAACAGATATCTGAAATGTTTTATCCTGACCTGATGCAGATGGAATACATCCATTGATTTTACTGGAAAAAATCCAACTCATATCACTTGGGGAATCTGACCTCTCATTGGCACTGAAGATTTGAGAGGCATTGATGCCTACTACAATTAATGTGAATTGCTGATGTTCTTGGAAACAAACCCTGTAGAATTGCATTATTTTAACTTGCTACTTTTTTTTTTTTTAATGTGTTAGCTATTCTTATTGTAATGTCCAGCAGAAGGCCAGTATCCTGCAACACAGCAAAATTTCATCTTTCTGTGACAACCACTTTAACAACAACCACTTTTCCTCTAAGAAAGTTATTCTACAATAAGTTGTAGAACAAGACATAACCACTTTCAGTGAACTGACAATGAGATTGTGAAGTATTATCAGAAATACTTTTTTCAATTTTGCCATTTATAGTATTTGACATATGCTCTGACACATGTCTGGTTTCGCCAAAGTTGAAAAAACTGCTTAAATTTTTTTCCCGGAAGAGAATATTATCACCGGTAGTGAAGTATTTTTTAAAGTTTCTTAAAGTAATGGGTTTGCTTATATTTTAATATTAATCAATATCTAGCTTTTGGAAAGAGAAACACCAAACATATATGAAAATCTCTGAGCACTATTTATGTAGCAATGTGTGGGCATGGTTGTGAGTAAGCAGAGCATGGCCCTTCCAGGGGACGGATCAGTCCCTAATGTGAATTTTTAGAGAACCACTTCAGGAACGGATGCCCAGACATCAGTCTCTTCTAGTCTCCTTGGCAGAAGCATTGCTGAAGGTAACGAAACAGCCATTCCATCTCTGGTACACAGCGATGTCAGCTCAGCCTAGCTATTACCACAGGCACAGGCTGATACAGTTGTGAAAAAATGGCATCTCCCATTTAAGTCAAATTTCATTCTCCTCTGATCAGCAGCAAGGGGAGTAGTTAGTGTTCATCAGACCTTTGAGTTTCAGATGTAAGGACCTTTCTCTGGCCTTATACCGCTTATCTTGGATTCCATATATTAGTACTTAAAAGTCCATTAATCCTAACTGAATGTGCTTTACTAGAAACTTTGAAATAAAAAGGCAGGGTAACTGCTGAACAAAACAGAGGGTATCCACTTCTTACCTGATATTCCCCCTGACATTTCCGTATCCAGCCTCTCTCAAACAGTGTAGCTGCAGCAGCAGAGATAGGGAGATATGGAGTGACTGAGTCACCTCTGACATTTATTTTGAGTCTTGAAAACAATATTATGCATTTACAGTGCAGTCATTTTTCAAATTGAATTTACCCTTGTGGACTTTTCCACCTTTCTTCTTATCAGGTGATAAGACCGTTCCGAGTTTTGCTCACATTTATTTTCCAGTCATGCTTCATAACCACTTGAAGGTCTCCCATTCAGGAGGAAGAGTTTTGTTAGGGCACACAGACCAGTCCATCTAACCATGCCTGTGAATTGCAGGAAAGACCAGCAAACTGTTCAAGTCAGTGATGATCTAGCTTAGCAGTCCATCACTGAAGAAAGCAAATATTGTTAGTGCATTGAATGTAGCTTAGTGCTGAAATAAGTGTGTTTATATACTATGTGAGGAAATTTCAGCCCACTGATAAAAAATAAATCTTTTGGTTTGCTTTAAATTCCTTCAGATTATCAGTTGGTTTTCCCACTGCAATTTTCTTCTGTTAATCCAACAGCCACTATCAGCAGTAGACAAGTGATTCATCCAACTAGTGTTTTCCTGTAACTTCTCTGAATTAATTCTGCACATCAATTTACAAACAACTTCCAAATATGCAAGAAGATGCCCCAATGGTATGAAACTTTGCAAAAAAACATACAAGCTACACAAAACCCGTTCTGTTTTATGCTTATTATATCACCTAATATAATACAATAATTATATATTACAGCTGCAGAAGTAGCAAGATTTCTGATTTCACATGTAAAGAAGCTATGAAAGTCTATTAAATGGGGAGACCTGCTGTAGTTTCCTAGTATCTTAACTTATGGATTTTTAACTTTCACTGAATGTCTTAAGTCTTAGAACAAGGTATGGAATTGGTGATAAAGCACTTTCTCAGAATTTCCATCCTTTTTTCTTCTGCTACTATTTTCTGCAGCAGTTTTCTAATTATTGGATGTAAATCCATAGCAAACCTTATACCATCACCTATAGCAGCAGTGTGCTATGACAAGAGGCAAAAACCCAGTCATCCGTATAATATTATGCTACCCACTATACCATATGCAAATTTTACAGCAAGTGAGGCAAATGTACTTACTGTTTGGGCTAATGTTTTATGAACATTTTTGGTGTCTTGATGTTAACATTCAAAACCAATAAATTAAAGGGCAAATCTCTAGAAAATACCTTTTAGTTGAAGAATTTTTAATTGCTTGCTTGAACCAAAACCCTGTTATTTATGGATAAAGTCTGTCTGTATTTGTGTGAAGCATGGTGTAGATTTTCACTGCTTTAATACATCAACAGGACGTTTCATGTCACTCTTGAAGACAAAGTCCATCCAGCTCCTGTAACTGAAGAGCGGAAAGTGCCCCATGCTTTCTTTGCCCCTAGTCTGGTCTCTCAGGTAAACTTCCATTGTTCTCCCTACAAAATGTCTGTGTAATCAGCTTTGGGTGATCAGGAAGATAAATCAATCAATTTACAAGCTACTTCTTGCTAAAATGGTTATTTATAGCTCCTGATTATAACAAGTATCACAAAATTAATATTTTATCTTTGTACAGCACCTTCAATCCCATTGCATTTTGCAAGCGTACTCCCAGAAATGTACCAAATCTGGAAGACAGAGCAACATTTTCCTGAGAACTGCAGACATTTTAACTCAGAACACTTGCTATTGAGGCCAATATACAGTTTATACTTTGCTTCTACTTTGCATCCAAAAGACCCTGCACTGAATACATCTACTCAGTCCTACTGCATAAGGGAATAAACTGCAACAAAAATAGACAGTCAGCATTTTTCTCTACTTTTTAGCAGGTCCTGTAGGCTGGATTGAAGACTGTTAATAGGCAGCTTCAGTAGATAGAGTAGATGGGCTGTCCCATCTACTGCGTACAAAACAGTCAAGGGGGCAGAGGTCCTCTAACATCCTCTGAGATCTCTTTTAATGAACCTTTCACAGCTTCTTTGAATTTGAAATTAGAACCCTTACTGCTTCTCCTGCACAACTGTGCTATAATCGTGAATATTATATTACTCATATGTTTTTCTGCTGGGATTTGTAAGACAGTTTTCTGATTTGAACATCCTTGATTATACAGATCTGAATCTCACTTGATGTACCCAAACAGTATGTGTGTTTCACACAGTCAAAAAACATTGGTGGGACAATGGTATTCTGTCTACAAGAAGAACCAAAACAAGTTCTTCTGTGAGTAATATAGTAAAAAATGGTTTTCTTTCCCGTGTTAATCCTGGGAACTCTCCTTGTTTGCCATGATATTCTCACCAGGAATGAGATGGCAGCAAGGAGCACAGTGCCTGTGGTTGGGCTGGCTGATAACTGGCTGCCAGACTGCTGACACACACAACCCACAATGACCGTACTCTGCCTGGTTTTCCCTCAGGGTGAGCAATTAGAATGGTTGAGTATCATCTATGCAGCTACCCATTTTGATGCAGTTTGCAGAAAAGAAATTATCATTGAGACCACCATACATGTCTCATTTTAAAGTTCCTTGGACATACGCTATGAACACTGGGTTTCATAGCAGAGTCTAAAGGTTTTTCTATCTTACATACAATGATCAGAAGAGTACAGCATTAACCTAGTGGAGCAAGATGAGCAGAAGCCAATTAAGCTTAAGGGGGAGACCAGCAGCCACTATGTAAAAAGACAGGTGCTTTTCACTACTTGTATCTTTACCATTATGTGGAAAAGGACAGACAGATTCCTCTTCTGTCTAGTGAAAGAGACAGAATTTGTAGTGTAGGAGTTACGGCATTCATCTAAGAGAAATTACTTTTGAGATATGATTCTTGTCAACAGATTTATGATTATTTAATGTAAAAATCAGAACTGTCTTTTATAAAAATCATATCCAAATAATTCTCTATATTAGCTGAGTGCCCTAAACATCAAGCCATTTTAGGTAAGTGACCCTTTGTATTTTGGATTTCTCAAGTTTAAGAGAAAATGAATCCGGAGAGTGGGGTTTATTTTTCTATCCATAGAGATAAAATTTTGGGGGGGGTTCTTCAGGGTACCTGAGGCCCCTGTAAAGGATGAATGGATATCACACAGCATGTACTGGAGACATGTAACTTACTGAATTAGCACCTGGAGATCAGGGAGGACACTATGCTATATGATGATGTTAGACAATTGAATCCCACCCTACATGTGGGCCAAATACTTTAATTTTATTTTAAAAATCTTTGATTCCCTCATTACTTCTTCCACAGGTACTTGCTGCAAGTTGCTTCATCTCATACACGTTCCGTGCACACCTACCAAGACATAAACCTACCTGGCTCATAGACACGCCTCTGCCTTATTCCTGGACTGCATTTGGGTGATGTAGCTAATTCAACAAGTCCTCTTATCTGCTTGCTTTTTAATATTTTTTCCCGGTTTCTGAAAGGTATTTATTGCCTCCTATATTCTCCCAAGTATCTTCTCAGTGAAACAGTGGCACTTACAATGTAAATGTTCTAATACAAAATTTTAGTAATATACTTTTTTTTATTATTTAGCCCTACATGATTCACAGGTACCATTGGACTCCCGATCACAAAAAACCACACTATACTGGAAAATGAAATTATATTAGCTTCTTTTAGACAGAAATATGAAAGTCTGAGTGCTATGGCTCTGATGGCTAATCTAGAATAGAGACTGAACCCTCAAGACTCCTGGTAAATCTGCAATCAGAAGGCTGTACTTTCTCTTTAAAATGCTTTTGCCACCTTGTGTTTTTCCCAAATCCTTTTGATTAGATTGTAGTGTAAATGTCACAATTTTGATTTTTGTTATTGAACTATATGAACATAACCAATTTCTTAATTTATGTTGTTAAACATTTTGTGAGGAAATTGCCTATTGTGTTTTGTTGTGGTTTTCATTAATATAATGTGCTCAGCTTCCTCTAAGATTAAAATCAAAGGCGAATAACTTTGTGCTCAGCTAGAGCGCACCATTTGCTAATTCATCTGAGATCAATAATGGTTAAATGAATAATTTAGTGAACCACTGTGCACCATTTTTGGCTGCCTTATTTCCTTCCACAGACTACACTTGTTATTTGCAATAATATACACCATTTAGAGAGTTAGGGAAAAGAAAGAGTGGTGGGATTTTTTCCCTTTATTTTTCCCTTTATTTTTTTTCTTAGAAAATGAGTTTGTGTTTTCTTTTTCTGAATATCTGACTGAAAATCCTTCAGGAATTTAAAGTCTCAATGTTAGGGGTTTTTTTAAACCCTCTTTGGACTTTCTGTTTAGTTTTTGCTTGATGATTGGATCTATGCTGCCCATTAAGATGCTGTGCAAACACATGATTAGGAACAACATATGTAGGGTAGCCAAACATACACTTTTATATGTGCATAATGAATATGCATGGTATATGCATAGTGAGTCTAATACCACCAAAATGTTGTCAGACAGATTGATCTTTTGTAGCAAGTTCAAAATAACTAAAAGAAATTATTTGGACTTGAGTGTGGAAAAAACATCTGTGAAAAACCATCTGTAAATAACAATTAGGTGAGTGACCTAGATTAAGAGGCACAGGTCTTTCTAGGTGTTTGAGTGTGATGCCTCTGTTCAGAGTCATTTTAGTCAATAAAAACTGAAAAGATCAATCATCTCTTACCTTTATATCCAAATGCAATCTAAAATGTTTCTCAGCTAAAGTCTCATGAGTGATCCAGCAGGTATTCTCAGGCCACATGGGAAACCCAGCAGCTAAACTAGTTCCTCTCACTCCTATAACCTAGCTTTTTTATTTTTATTTTTTATTGAAAATTCCATCAAAGGAGAGAAGGATAGAGAATCAAATAGGTCAAATCATAGAATCAAATAGGAAAGATCTGTCCAGTAAAATTCTCTTCCCCAGAGGAGATTAATGCAATGTTTAGGGAGGGTTCTCTCTGAGGACGTATGGACTAGAAGATTTTTTACTCAGGACTAAATTGAAATTATATTCCCATACTTCTTTTCCTACGTTTTCTTCTAACAATTAGTCTGTGGGTCAAAAGGGGGGGAGGGAGGGGAAGAAAAGGTCAAAAGCACTACCAGTTTTTGAAAGAGCTTTGGGTAATGGATGGATGAATGGATGGAGACATTAATTCACACAGCATTTTGGCTGTTCTGAAACATATTCTAAGACGGATATTGCAGAGGCCTTCCTGAATAAGTAATTTAGGAAGAATACTTCTGCTAATGTCACATCTTTACTGCTTGTCTTGCAGTTAGTTGATGACTTCTTAAGGATATTATTTCAGGATTCAAGAGATAATGCAAGTCTCTCAACTTTCATCTTCACTTTAAAGGGAGAAGAGGTATCTTCTAATGCTTATGACTGCAGATTATAACTAGAAAGTGTTTCTTTAAAGTACAGAAGCTAAACATCACTTTTTTTGTTGCCACATTTTTAAGCGTAATCCTTTGGGAAATGTGGAAAAGTGACACTTCAGGATTGCTGTTTGGGATGCTATGGTTATTTAAGGCATATGCTGGGATATTTCATAAAAAAAAATAAGGAAGATTTGTGTCTTTCTGGACCCATAGGTAGGTGAAGGCTGGGAAATATACCTTAGGACATCCCAGGCAGCACTTGAATCCTACCTTTAGGTAAATGAACTGACTCCATCACTTAGTGTAATTAGGTCGACAATTTTCTCTGATCTATTGGATTAACAGCTTAAAATGAGACATCAAGTTTTCCCTCTTTTATAAAAAAATATGAAATCTGTCTGAGGATTGTGTATTTCACTCTGGCAGTGGTATCTAGCACCATAATCGCTGTGTTCCTTCTGGATCTAGGCCATAGACACGGTATGTGAAGGAAAGAACCATCAATGTGGAAAGCAGCCTTATATTGGTGCAAATAGCTTTTACAATCATTGCAAATTATTCCATGTTAAAATCTGAAAATGTTGCCTTTTCACAGACAGTTAGACTGTAGGAGGAACTGGGATCTAGTGTCCAATGCTAATGTTATACTTGTTAGTATTATGTAGAATATTATTGATTTGAACAACAGTGTTTTATTACATCATTACCTACCCTGTGTCAGTGAATTAAAGCAAACAAAATGCTTGGGAAGAGAAAATTAGTTTGGTAATACTTCTGGTAGTCATAATGATGTATCGATTACATATTAACACAATAAGATACATGATTATATGCAGTATATTAATTTCAACATTGATGTTCACAAATATTTTTAATATTGAGTCTAATTGTCCCATTATACTTTCTATTTGGTATCAGACCACAGGAACTTTTCACCATTTGAGAATTTGGTATCGTCTTTTTTGTCCATGTCTGTGCATTTGTTTTCTTTTGGATTACAGAAAAGGCAGAACCATGTTGGCTCTGTAGCTGATCCTACTGGCTACACGCTGAGCAGAACTTGTACCTACAAGGGAGATTTTTCCTTGGGCTATTTATGAACATAATGTGACTCAGCTGTGTTACTGGCAAATTATGGGTAAGCAACTTCATTTTAAACTTCGCATTACCCTTTTTGTGTCAGTGACATACTCACTCCTTCGTGTTTATCTATCCATATTAGGCATTCTCAGGTGTAAATCTGAAAATACATTTCATTTCAAAACTGAGGTATGTTCTGAAGTGATGATGGAAAGAGCCCACGACATGTTTATGATGGCAATTTTTTAGAAGTCATTCACTATGCAGCTTTTCTTCAGTGTTCTACAGACATCATTTCACACGATTCAGCACTGGGCAGTATATTTTGGAGGCATTTTCATGTCTCTCAGCTGGTTCAAGTTTTTTGGTGTCAGATTGTTTTCCAAGTGAGGAATTCCTTTCATAAACCCAGTGTTTTTCTTTCCCCAGCAGCAGCACTGTCAACAACCCTATTTGTCAACCTGACTGAGGTATTTACAAATTGTTTTAGATTTTCACATTAACATGATGCAGAATAACCTTTTACATCCAGTATCAAGAGATATATTCTTAACACAACAACATCTAATAAATGCATCAAGGCAATTCTTATGCAGCCCCTGGCAATACAGGTGATTCCAGATAGAACAGCTCCATTGAGGTAGCTATAATCTTTTCATCTCTGGTTTAAAAACCTCTATTTCTACTGCCTGCAAATGTCAGATTTCTAACCAATACTTACAGATAGATTGATATAGGCAGACATCATAAGTGTCTTGTTTATTTAGAGAAAAATATCAGAGAAATCACTGGGGAAAAAACTCTTACAAATAGTACTAAAACAATAGACTTGAATGACTGTAGTGGAAAGATTCCTACATTTGTGTTAAACAAGCTAGCTTGGATACCAGAAACAGTCTTTCTGTTCAACATCGAGCTAGGAATAAGGCTAATTTACTTTGCTTCTTGGTAAAATGTAGGGAATATACCAAACTTTCCAATGTGATGGATTATTATTTAGCGCTCTCACATAAAGCTAAGTCGTGTTTTGGATTTAGTGTGAGAATAATGTTGATATAATACAATGATGTTTTAGTTATTGCTAACTATCGCTTTTACTAAGTTAAGGATTTTTCAGTTTCCCATACTCTGCCAGCGTGCAGATGCACAAGAAGCTGGGAGGGAGCAGGGCCAGGAGACCTGACCCGAACCAGCCAAAGGGATATTCC